>NC_091450.1:45805012-46054863 GCF_964237555.1 Oryctolagus cuniculus
TGTTATAAGAAATCTAGAGATGATTTAAAGTATGCAAGAGGTGCATACTTTATATTATATGCAAATTATATGCAAATACTATGCTTTTTTTAAGATTTATTTATTTATTTGAAAGTCAGAGTTACACACAGAGAGAAGGAGAGGTACAGAGAGAGAGAGACGTCTTCCATCCACTGGTTCACTCCCCAATTGGCAGCAACATCTGGAGCGGCGCCTACCCGAAGCCAGGAGCCAGGAGCTTCCTCCGGGTCTCCCATGTGGGTGCAAGGGTCCAAGGACTTGGGCCATCTTCTACTGCTTTCCCAGGCCATAGCAGAGAGCTGGATCAGAAGTGGAGCAGCCGGGACTTGAACTGACACCTGTATGGGATGCCAGCCCTGCAGGTGGCGGCTTTACCCACTACGCCACAGCACTGACCCCAGTACTATGCTATTTTACATAAGGGACTTGAGTATCCAAAGGTCCTGATTTCCACGGGGGCTCCTGGAACCAAGCCCCTGTGGATACTAGAGAAAAATTATATTAGACTTCTCTTCAGAAAGTAAACTTAGCACAGTGGAAATCACCTCTGTGACTTAAACTCTATGCATTAAAACTATTGATTTTAGGGCTCTGCTCTCTAAGATTCTGACTCCGTAGGTCTAAAGGGAACCCCAGGGATGCTCATATTAAACAAATCCTACAGGCAATTTTTAATAGATGCTTTTAGAGCCACGCTTTGGAGAGAACACTGGGTTTTATAGGGAAACGTTTGGGTTTGAATTCTAGCTCAATGGCCTTCATTTTCAAACTTTGATTTTCATATTCCAGTCTAAAGAGGGAAACAGCAGGGGGCTGGCTTAGCGGTACAGCAGGTTAGGCAGCCATTTACAATGCCAGCATCCCATTTCAGAGTGCCAGTTTGAGCGCCAGCTGCTCTGCTTTTGTTTTAGTTTCCTGTTAATGCACCTGAGAAGGTATCAGAGGATGACCCAGGTGCCTGGGGCCCCCACCACTCATGTGGGAGACCATGGTGGAGTTCCTGGCTCCTGGCTTCAGCCTGGCCCCAGACCAGCTGTTGTGGGTATTGAAGGAGTGAACAACAGGATAGAAAATCACTCTGTCTCTCTTTCTCTCTATTACTCTACCTTTCAAATAAATAAATAAATCTTTTTAAAATTAAAAATCAAAAGGGAACTGCTCTGTTTGTTATTACAGATACCATTTTCCTGTTGTTGTTGTTACATTTTTATTTATTTATTTGAGATAAAAGAAAGTGAGCCCATCCACGGGTTCACTCCCAAAATGTCCACAATGGCCCAGACTGAGCTGAACCAGGCTGAAGTTGTGGGCCAGGAACTAACTCCAGGTTTCTCATACCAGTGGCAGGAACCCAACTGCTTGAGCCATCACTGCTGCCTCCCAGGGCTTCCATCTGAGGGTATCGAGTCGGAAGCTTCAAAGTTGGATAGCAAAACCAGGCAACTTCAATATGGGACACAGACATCTCAGCTGGCATATTAACCTCTCTTGGCTAACCATCCACCCCCAAGTAATCTTTTCATGAAGACTCTGTGTACAGGCAACCAGCCTCTCTGAACACAATATGACTGTGTCAGTAGCAAAAGTTGTCACCAACCTTATACATTTAATTGTGGGAGAATAGCGGTACCCTCAAATCCCATCCCAGAAAAATAAATAAGGCCCATAGTAGACACAGCAGCAAGAAAAACTTCAAGTTAAACAATGAGCTCACCCGACAGACTATAAAACCCAGCATCTGGTGCAGTTAATGGAGGAATGGCATTAACAGACTCCAAGGACAATTTATCATGACACCACAATTCATGTCTGGAAAAGTGACATTGAAATTGCAAGGAAACAATATATTTTGGTACTGTGCTAAGGATGAGTTATATAGAACTTAAGACAAGTTCTAAAAATGTTTAAATAAAAACAAAATTTGGCTCTTAAAATGATAAACACGAGGCAAAGGACATCTGTTGAGCAAATGTTTATTGAACATTTATTACATATCAAGCATAGAACATTTCCTGTTGTCTCTGAGCTCCCTTTGTAGTGCAGCGAGTAAGTCACTCCTGAATGTTATTTTCAGGAAGATGATGTTTATGAGCAACCAACCACTGGACAATGAGTTACAGAGTCATTGTGTCCAACATAATAGCCACAAGTCACCTATGGCTACATGGAACTTAATTAAAATGAAACACACTAACAGTTCAGTTTGTCAGTTGCACCAGCTCTGACTGGCTCATTAGCCACGTGTAATGGTTACCATATTGGGCAGCACAGAACCGAAGTTTCTATAATCAGGAAAGTTGTGATGGCCAGTGCTGCTGTAGACTATGGAAGAAGACAAAATACACTACAGTGAAAGGAAAATAGGGCAGGACAAGAGGCCATGCTGGAACAGGGATGTGGCCATTCTCTGAGACTGTTCCCAGATCCATGCACATTCAAAATCAGAAATCACTAACGGCACTAAGAGAGTAGAGATCTGATCCAGTTACAGAGTTTAGGAGGTGGACACATAGGCTTAAAGAGAGCAGGGGCTGAAGCAGGGGCCAGCGAGCACATTTTCACCAACAGCCAGCACGGTAGCAATGACGTGGGAAGAAATGCTCAGATTCTGGGTGTAGTTTGATAGTGTGGTGGAGTGTTTTTGTCCCCTCTAATGTGTAAAACAGCAGAGTCAGGGATGAGTCAGGCTGAGCTGGGATTCAGACCTGAATAACTAGAAGAATGGACTTGCCACTCATTGAGATGGGCGAGACTGAAACAAGCAGAAGTGGTCAAGTTGCAATGCTTATTAGACATCAAAGGAGAGGAGTTAAGGACACAGTGGGATACACAAAGCTAAAGAACAGATCCAGGCCAGAGATAAATCACGGATAATTCCCTACACTTTGGCCAAGAGGATGGATGCAATATCCCAGTAAGTGAGGGTTGGGGGAGAAAAGATGCATTGCAAGGATCCACCCCGGCACTTGAACACCATGAGATTCACCCGGAATCTGACCACACGAGGACAGGAAGGAGGCCTAGGAGTATGACCCCTGGAATGTGGAAAGAGAAAGAAAGAAGGGTTCAGTGGACATCGTTGGTGACCTTGACGAGAGAATCGGGGTGTCGTGATAGGATGGGTGCCTGACAGTATAGAGAAAGCAGCTTTGGAGACAGTAGCGCCATCTGCTGTTTGGAAGAGTTTTGCCTTCAAGGGACGGTACCAAGTAGAGAGCTAATTGGTAGAGGAATGGGAAGGAGATTGGTTTTACTGTTTGGTTTTGTTTCTATAATGGGAGAAAAGCAACAGCTCATTTGTGTGCTGCCTGGAAAGATCCAGTAGGGAGGAAAACTGGTGATGCAGGAAAGAGAGACTTCCGGAGAAGCGAGAGGGACTGAGCTCTGAGTGCACAGGGAGAGGTGGGCCTGTCAAGGAGCACACAAGGCGCCATCATCGTCTGTTTTCTGTTACTATAACAGAATACCTGAGGACAGGTATTTTACACAGAGAAAGCTTTATGCAGCTCAAAGTTTTGCAGGCTCAGTGTCCAAGATGGGGCAGCCCCATTTCCTCTGGCGAGGGCCCCCTAGGCTGGGTTACAACACGACGGATGGCACTGTGGCAGGCGCAGTGAGAGAGGAGAGGTCCTACAGTGAGACAGGAAGCCAGGAGAGGTCAGTCTCGCTATTGAGGTCAAGTTGCTCTCATGAGAACTGGGTCACTCTGCAAGACCAGCATCAATTCCTTCCAAGGGTGGTGACATCCATGACCTAACCCTCTTCCATCAGGCTCTTAAAGGTGCCACCACTTCTTTAAAAAAAAAAAATGTTTATTTATCATTTATTTATCAGAGAGGCAAAGGCAGAGGCAGAGGGAGAGACTATGAGAGAGAGAGG
This sequence comes from Oryctolagus cuniculus, assembly GCF_964237555.1. NCBI lineage: Eukaryota > Metazoa > Chordata > Mammalia > Lagomorpha > Leporidae > Oryctolagus > Oryctolagus cuniculus. The sequence continues at coordinate 45,808,913 of NC_091450.1, forward strand.
TCTTCCATCCACTGGTTCACTCCCCAAATGGCCATTCCAAAACAGGGAACTAGGAGCTTCTTCCGGGTCTCCCATGCAGATGCACGGGCCCATGCGCTTGGGCCGTCTTCTCCTGCTTTCCCAGGCCATAGCAGAGAGCTGGATCGGAAGTGGAGCAGCTGATCTCGACCCAGCGCCCATATGGGATGCAGGCAGCCGCTTTACCTGCTATGCCACAGCGCTGGCCCCCGCCACCCCCACTTCTTAATACCACCACATTGGGGTCCAAGCCTCCAGCAAGTGAACTCTTAGGGGTCAAGCCACATGAAACCGCAGCCAAGACCAAGCTTCTACCGCGTGAAACTCTGGGGGACACTCTCAGGGTATACTCAAACCGCAGCCCCGGCTCACAAGCAAGTGAAGCGGAAGCGGTGGCTCCTTCTGCCTGTTGTGTGTTTTTCAGTGGAGTAGAGAGCTCATATCTTTTTTATTTTAAATTTTTTGACAGGCAGAGTGGACAGTGAGAGAGAGAGAGAGAGAGAGAAAGGTCTTCCTTTACCGTTGGTTCACCCTCCAATGGCCGCTGTGGCCAGCGCACCGCGCTGATCCGATGGCAGGAGCCAGGAGCCAGGTGCTTCTCCTGGTCTCCCATGTGGGTGCAGGACCCAAGGACTTGGGCCATCCTCCACTGCACTCCCTGGCCACAGCAGAGAGCTGGCCTGGAAGAGGGGCAACCGGGACAGAATCCGGCGCCCCGACCGGGACTAGAAGCCAGTGTGCCGGCGCCGCAAGGTGGAGAATTAGCCTAGTGAGCCGCGGCACCGGCCAAAGCTCATATCTTAAGAGGAAAGGTAAAGGAGGAGGTGGGGGAGGGGAAGGAGGGTGGATTCCATCGTCCAGGGACTTAGGAGTCAGCACGGGGAGAGAACCGGGTCTGTTGTCTAGGGAGCCCTTGAGGCTGAGGGCTTTGAGTTCTAGCTGTTCCAGCTCCTGGGGGGTCACAGTCACATTCAGCTGTAGGGGTGCAGACTTGGAGCAGGTAGGGAGCTGAATGTCTTCCATGTTCGTTTGAGGAGGTTCTTCATGCTACAGATACCAGGGAAATAAGGATTTTAGGTTAATTCACACAAATGGGAGGGGAAAAAAAAGGTCAGTGTGGTGTTAGCAAACAGGGTTTTTTAGCTCTTTTTTTATTCATTAAAAATTTACTCTGTAATTGGTGTTCAACTGGGTCTTGGGAAGACGAATAAATAAAGCTGTATTTAATTAGCTACAATATTTACATTTCAACACTTAATGAGCTAACAGCTATTAAACAAGTTTGTTCTCTTAAGTAGATTGAAAATCTCCCTGCAATTCTGCTCACCTTTCCTGCTTAATCATTCCTTCCACAAGTGTGTGTTGGCAGCCGAAGGCCTGGAATGGAAGGAGCAGCCAGATAGCAAACGTGCAGTAGGGCTACAAGAGATGGCGAGTCTTTAAAAAACGTAATTCCACCTGGAAATAAGAAAAGTCTTTCCTCATCGGGAATCCAAGGCCCAGTCCACTGCCCACTAATTAATGCAGAATAATTCAAGTACAAATTAATGAGGTTTAACCACATTTTCTGCTTCGGCATTTGATTTTTTTTTTCATTTCCTATTTCATCAGCACCATCTCTGACCCATTTTCCTTCTCTGTAAATTCCTATTTATCTCAGTTGATTAGTTATAGGACTTTTTAAAATGGATTTTGTTTCTCGCCAATTACAAAAGTAACAAAGACCCAATATGAAAGTGATAGAAAGCATTCACAATTAGGAAGGAGGTGAAAAACAATCCTAGTTTTCAAAGACAGCCACTAATTTTATTTTATTTTATTTTTTATTTTTTGCTTAAAAATTAGGCTTTCACTAATTTACTGGAGAGCCAAAGAGACAAGAGGGAGCAATAGAGAAACAGAGAGAGGGAAATGTCTCATCTGCTGGTCCACTCCCCAAATGCCCAGAATGGCCAAGGTTGGGCAGGAGCCAAAGTGGAGAGTGCTACCCAGGACTCCCACGTGGTTGGCAAGACCATGTTTCCTTGAATCATCACTGCCACCCCCAAAGGTCTACCTGGGCAGAAAGCTGGTGTCAGGAACCAGAGCCAGGGATCAAACCCAGGTTTCAAACCAGAGCCAGGAATCAAACCAGTCTCACATGGGATATAAGCATCTTACCATGAGGGTTAAACGCCCACCCTCAAAATTCATCTCTGACTCAACTCTTATTGATTTGTGAGAGCTATTTACATATTAAAACAATATGCTTATGTTTTATTCATATATTTTACCTATCTCTCCCTTTTCTTTCCTTCTTTTTTTTTTTCTTTGACAGGCAGAGTCAGACAGTGTGAGAGAGAGAGACAGAGAGGAAGGTCTTCCTTTTCCATTGGTTCACCCCCCAAGTGGCTGCCACAGCTGGCACGTTGCAGCCGGTGCGCTGCGCCGATCTGAAGCCAGGAGCCAGGTGCTTCTTCCTGGTCTCCCATGCGGGTGCAGGGCCCAAGGACCTGGGTCATCCTCCACTGCACTCCCGGGCCACAGCAGAGAGCTGGCCTGGAAGAGGAGCAACCAGGACAGAATCCGGCGCCCCAACCGGGTCTAGAACCCGGGGAGTAGGCTGGCGGAGGATTAGCCTTGTGAGCCGGGGAGCCGGCCATATCTCTCCCTTTTCACCACTTACTTTAATTCATGACTTTTTTTTTTTTGCTTCATTTATGCTTTAAAAGTATTTGTGGTTAGGCCAGAGAGAAGGTTGGGCCACTGCCTGCAACATCATCATCCGTTATGGGTGCCAGTTTGAGTCCCGGCTGCTCCACTTCTGATACAGCTCCCTGCTAATGCACCTGGGAGGGTAGCAGAAAATGGCCCAAGTGCTTGGACCCCTGCCACCCATGTGGGAGATCCATAAGAAGCTCTTGGCTTCTGGCTTCAGCCTAGCCCAGCAGTGACTGTTGAGGCCATTTGGGGAGTGAATCAGCAAGTGGGAGATTGCTGCTCTCTCTCTGGAACACAGTCTTTCAACTAATTAGTAGATTCTTAAAAATATATACTTCTGGTTACAAAGTCTATTCTCATCCTAGACTCAGAATAATTCGGAAGAGTAGAAGGGGATGATTTCCCCTACCGCTATTACAAGAGGCAACATCAGAGCTGGCACCTGGATCAGCAACTCAGACACACTTAGGGCACCCACATCCCACACTGGAGTGCCTGGTTGTCTGGTTCTAGTCCCAGCTCCACTTCCAGTTCCAGCTTCCTTCTTCTTCTTCTTTTTTTTTTTTTTTATTTGACAGATAGAGTTAGACAGTGAGAAAGAGAGACAGAGAGAAAGGTCTTCCTTCTGTTGGTTGACCCCCCTCCAAATGACCGCTATGGCCAGCGCTGCGCCGATCCAAAGCCAGGAGCCAGATGCTTCCCCCTGGTCGCGCATGTGGGTGCAGGGGCCCAAACACCTGGGCCATCCTCCACTGCACTCCCGGGCCACAGCAGAGAGCTGGCCTGGAAGAGGAGCAACCGGGACTAGTACCCTGTGCCCATATGGGATGCCGGCGCCGCAGGTGGAGGATTAACCAAGTGAGCCACGGTGCCGGCCTCCAGCTTCCTTCTAACGCACACTCTGGGAGGCAGAAGTGGTGGCTCAGACTTGAGTCCCTGCCACCCATATGGGAGACCTGGATTGAATGATGGGCTCCTGGCTTTAGCGTGGCCCAGCTCTGGCTAGCTGTTACAGGCATTTGGGTAGTGAACCAGAAGGTAGAATCTCTGAATCTCCCTCTCTCTCTCTCTCTCTCCTCTACCCCCAACTCCTCCCTCACTCTCATTCTGCCTTTCAAAAACATGAAAATAAAGACTTTTTAAAGACAAGAGATTATAATGTGATGGTATTGTGATCAATTGTGATCAACCTGTAGATGGCCTATGAATAGATGCACCTATTTTTTTAAGATTTCTTTTATTTATTTGAAAGACAGAGTTACAGAGAGAGGTAGAGCGAGAGAGAGCGAGAGAGAGAGAGAGAGGTCTTCCATTCCACTGGTTCACTTCCCAAATGGCCACAACTGAGCTGATCCGAAGCCAGGAGCCAGTAGCTTTCTCCAGGCCTCCCACCTGGGTGCAGGAGCCCAAGGACTCGGGCCACCTTCCACTGCTTTCCCAGTCCATAGCAGAGAGCTTGATCGGAAAAGGAGCAGCCGGGACTCGAACCGGTGCCCATATGGTATGCCAGCACTGCAGGCTGTGGCTTTAACCTGCTGTGCCACAGCGCTGGCCCCAGATGCACCTATTCCTAGCTGACTCTAGAAGGGAGACAGACAGAGGTCAGCTCAGTGGACCAAAGTGTAGTCCGAATCATTTTCTGTTAGCTCTGATGACGTCGTTCCTAAAGTCAGGTTGAGTGGGAGGGGGAAGCTCTGCTCTCTCAACAACCTCAGTGAAAGTCATGCCCACAGTGAGCCAGGGTGGGATGCTCCTCTCTCTCCCCTCTCTGTTCTGTTGCTTGTTGGGTGCATTGCACACACCGCTCCCTTCCTTCCTACCAAGGAACGGTCTGATTCAGGTCCTCCTGTGGTCTGGTCTGCTTCTAGTGAGCCACCATGCCTTTTCTGTTCCTAAGGATATTTTAGTGTGTTTTGTACTTCTGATGTTACCATAAATGTGCTCCTTTGTCCTCATTTCCTAACAGACTCTTCTGATGTGTATGATAGTTATCGATCTTGTACGTTTATTTTCATTTCAGACCATGTTCCGTTAGATTAGTTCAAGTAGTTTTCCTGTCAAGTGTCCTTAGATTTTTCTAGTAAACAAATTATCTGCCAATAACATAGGGTGTTTTTTTTGTTTTTGCCTTTTCTTCAAATAACAAACCGTTTCCCATCTCCTTAATGCATCTGCTATATTGGTTTGAAGTTGCCAAGCAGTGTTAAATGAATTTGAAACAGAAAAGGCATCTTGTATTATCCATGATTTTACCTGGCCATTTCCAGCCTTAAGCATCCACTAGGGCTCTCACTAGTGGTTTCAGGAAGATACTCCAAGTCACGTTAAAGATTCTGCTCATTCCATTATTCACTTGCTCAAAGATTTAAAACTCAAAACCGGCAGCCTTGGAAGCCCCCAAGGAACTTTCTCTCCATGCCATGAGGGACCTGAAAAAGTTCACAGCAGATTAAAGTGAAAATCCCTGAGGCAGGAAACCCAATCAACACTTTTGGATATTACTTTTGAACACAGATTTGATAACCTGTAGCATCCTTTTGAAGGTGGCACTGAATCTGACTTTCCTGTGGCTCTGCTAAATAGCACCTGAAGGGATTCAAAAAGAGATTTTATAGGGACAAGAAAATTAAGCAAGGAGGCCTGATTCCTTCCAAGTCTCAGACAGCGCAATGCATTTGTTGAAGACAGTCAGAGAAGGTGTCTTTCTTTGCATTTCCAGTTTGGTGCTCACCACGAGCACATGTGTAATACATTTTGACAGATTTAGTTGTCTCTCTCTTGCACATACACACATACACACACATTTGCTTCGTGTATGCAATATGGCATCCTGTGTGTTGCAATTGATTTCTCAACAATGTTGCAGTGGATTCATTTCTGAGAAGAGGAGCGTGGTGGGGGAAAGAGGTGCTGAGTCACCACCCAGACCCCGGGAGTCGTGAAAGTGGGCTTGAGGAAGCAGCCTGCAGACTCGTTTATTTCAGTTGGTACAACATCTTATATAGCCAAGACCAGCCAATCCAGTCAAGGGGCGGTCTATGCCCCAACCAATCACAGCCTGTTGCCAGGCAGTTTCCAAAGAGCACCTGCCCTATCATCCTACCCTGAGAAACTGCCCATAGCCACATCTCTTACTGTTTTGTGCCCCACTAGCTCTGTCTGGTCAGCCACTCAAATGGCCCACAGCCTGTGTGCGGTCATGCCATTCCTGATAACCATTCTTCCTCATTCCTACCCCCATCTGAGCAAGCACTCCTGTGGTCTCTCGATTTCAGCGCTGGTTAGTCAATGACGGGTAAGATCCCCTGGGGGACAACCTGACAGGCACAGCTGCGTACGGAGACCACATGGAAACGGGGTCAACAATAGTATGGCCAAGAACCATGCCTCCTGTTGCTCAAAAATAAACGAAAAGGGGGAAATGTGGTGGAATGAGAGGGCCACGCCAAGGTGGCCGCTGGCAAGCGAGCGTCAGTTACTCAGGAACGGCTATGAAACCCACCTGGCAACGGAGCCTGCCTGGCAACAGGCTGTGATTGGCTGGCTTTGGAAACTGCCTGGCAACAGGCTGTGATTGGTTGGGGCATAGACCGCCCCTTGACTGGATTGGCTGGTCTTGGCTACATAAGATGTTGTACCAACTGAAATAAACGAGTCTGCGGGCTGCTTCCTCAAGCCCACTTTCACCCGACTCCCGGGGTCTGTGTGGTGACTCTGCGCCTCTTTCCCCCACCACGCTGTTCCTCTCAGAAACGAATCTACTGCAACAATGTTGAGAAATCAACTGCAACACCTATGGCCAGTACTAAGCACACATCTCCCTACAGTAGGTGTTCAGGAAGCTGTATTAGCCAACTTTGTCATCAGAGCAAAAGTACTTGAAGAAACTGACTTTATAAAGAGAAATGGTTTGCTTAGCTCAGTTTGGGGGTTAAAGTCCAAGATAGGGCAGCCCCATTGCTTTGGCATCTGTGTGGACAGCAGGTGGCCAAGTACATAGAGAGAGAGCGTCACATGATGAGCCGGGAGGGAGAGTGGCTGGGCCAAACTTGACTTTATAACCAACCTTTTTGCTAGAAACATCTTCTGAGGGCACAGTCCCAGTGACCTAAGGCCTAACCACAAAGCCTACTTCTGAAACATCATAATTAGATTATGTTTCTACTCACTTAGTGTCATTCATTTATGTGTTTGGTGTTTATGTTCTACATGAGTTCAGCAGCCAATTCATGCCCAAATCACAGCAGAAACCCCCTTGTGAGAGGGGTAGGGGGTGCCTGTGTGGTCCAACTGCTCTTCCTTCCTTGCTCGGTCTGTCTCTGTCTGACCTGCACGATGCCCTTTGAAGATCTCCCCAAGACACGATTTAATTGAGTAACACAGGCTACCTTGAACTGGACGTCATCCTTCATCACGGTTGGTCTACTGATAGCGCAGAGTTCTCCACCCTCTGCTGTAACTGTTCCCTCAGCAGCGCCCCCTGCAGCTTTGGTGACAAGAGCTTTTGCAGTGCACCCAGGCACTCAACACTCTGTGAGGTGTGTGCTCCCTGGAATCTTCTTCTGAAGACCCACCCCCACTGCCTGTCTCCTGCTTTTCATTTTCCTGGCAGTGGCAGGTGGCCTTAAAAGCTCGTCACATGCTGGGGCTCCGTTGCTGTTTACCGATGTCATGCCATGTTTTGCAGATCGTGTCTTAACTCCTGGTGCTGGGTCAGCATGGGCTCAATTGGGACAAATTAGCAACAGTGGATACGCCAGTCCATACTCATCCAAATGTGCTCACATGGCAGGGCTGGAGTCCCAGGAAGGGCAATATTTAAATTTTGCCTTTTGGTTTCCTATCCTCCACTGGTGTAGACTCTCTCAAGTGTGGGGGAAAATGAGAAGCTGGGAAATCAGATGAATTTGGGGTATACCTGGATATAGGAGTCAATATTCAGTCTCAAGTTAATAGAGCCAGGGGCTGTGATGTAAGCTAGAACTCAGATTGTAGGAGAAATCAAAGTTCCTATGAACCTTTGACCAGAGTGACCCACAAACACTCCTTTCAAGACAGCAGCGATACCAACACAGTGACATGGAGAGTGGGGTGAGGCTGACTCTATGACAGGAAGTCAACAGGCAAATGAAAAATGATGCCCAAGTGGGAAGACCTTTCACACTTCTGCCCTTCAGGGCAGGTTATTCATTTTCAATCTTTGTAACATGTTTATCATTGTCTGGTTTCTTCTATATAATATTGCTATAGGCCTATGTACTTAAAATTCTATTCCAAGTTCTTACCCCACAGAGATAAGAATTCATAGCAGAGGCATAAATACAGCACATGAATGAGAGCAGGATTTATTTCAAAGAGAGAGAGAGAGAGAATGTATATTCTTGCATGAAGGTGAGTAACCACACATGGAGAGAGGCCCATCATGAATGGGCCAGAGACTTTCCTGTGGTGCTGATGGTGGGGGGCACGGGGAGGTGTCAAAGCCAAAAAGCAAAAGGGCACCCCCATATATATCTGTTCCTTTTTTTTTTTTGACAGGCAGAGTGGACAGTGAGAGAGAGAGAGAGAGAGAGAAAGGTCTTCCTTTGCCGTTGGTTCACCCTCCAATGGCTGCCGCAGCCGGCACACCTTGCTGATCCGATGGCAGGAGCCAGGTACTTATCCTGGTCTCCCATGGGGTGCAGGGCCCAAGCACTTGGGCCATCCTCCACTGCACTCCCAGGCCACAGCAGAGAGCTGGCCTGGAAGAGGGGCAACCGGGACAGAATCCGGTGCCCCAACCGGGACTAGAACCCGGTGTGCCGGCGCTGCTAGGCAGAGGGTTAGCCTAGTGAGCCGCAGAGCCGGCTCAGTTCCTTTTATGCTTTAAGGAGTGGTATCCTAATTGAATATTAGTGTGCATGAGGCTTCCTGGGGTTTCAACTCCCAAGGGACCAACATGGCATCTCCTCCTTCCTGGTCTCCAATGACACACAGATGCATCATGGGAAATTGGGAGGCGTTGTAAGGCAAGGCTAGACAGAAATTATGGAAGAAAACTCTCCCAGCTTCATTGATTTCCACCTGACTCCATACTTAGCTCCCCCATCTCAGCTCAACATGATCCTTGAGCTCTGTGGCCTGCTTCCTTGACAGCAGGAACATACAACCTGCCATGCTCCAGTGAACAGGGGGTGCTCTCGGGAGCCCTAGAACCATGGTGGACTTGCACTACTCCTTATAGTGCTCTTTTCCATTTCCATTTCCATTCAACATCTTGGTGAAAGATCCTCTGGTCCTTGGGACCTTCCCTGGTGGAAAGAGTAAGTTGAACAATTCCTTTGACATTGTAACTAATGAAGGGCAGCAGAGCCCTTGTCCATGACCACTGGGTGTTCCCAGCTGAGCTGAGGGCAGGACAGTGTGATCTCTGGCCACTCTGTGACCTGGAGAGCAGGAGGAGCACAGGGAGCAGGGGCAGTGGGAACGCAGTTGGGGGAAACCAAGAATGAAGGGATGGGTGAGGGCCAAGCTCCCCTGAGGCTCTGCGAGAATCAATCCTTTGAAATGCCCAAGGCAGCAGCAGCTCTCAGCCCGAACCAGAGGGCAGCTGCCTGGGTCAGCTCTTGCCTCCCCTTTGTGTACGTTTCTCTGACTCGCAGCCTGGATTCCCATTTCACAAGTATCTTAGCCGGCACCGCGACTCACTAGGCTAATCCTCTGCCTTGCGGCACCGGCACACCGGGTTCTAGTCCCGGTCGGGGCGCCGGATTCTTTCCTGGTTGCCCCTCTTCCAAGCCAGCTCTCTGCTGTGGCCAGGGAGTGCAGTGGAGGATGGCCCAAGTGCTTGGGCCCTGCACCCCATGGGAGACCAGGAGAAGCACCTGGCTCCTGGCTTCGGATCAGCGCGGTGCGCCGGCTGCAGCATGCCAGCCGCGGCGGCCATTGGAGGGTGAACCAACGGCAAAAGGAAAATCTTTCTCTCTGTCTCTCTCTCTCACTGCCCACTCTGCCTGTCAAAAAAAAAATAAATAAACAAACAAGCAAACAAACAAACAAGTATCTTACAGGCTCCCTGCTCTGAATTCTTAACCCTGAGCAATGGCATTGGCTTGCACAGTGCCAGGGGTGAGAAGACACACAGTGAATTCTTCTTTTACAACTCCAAAGTGTCATGTCCTTGTGAGACTGCAGAGTCCAGGGACACCAAGCTTCATGTAGGTTTGTGTAGCAGCTGCAGACAACTCTAAGAGCTATCTCTGACCTAAGTCTTTCCCTGAATGTCTGATTGCTTTGTCCTTTCTATGCCAGCTCTGACAAGTTTACAATGTATATATTACCCCATCTTTCCCACACACATGAGCCTCTGTAAAATAGCCACATTGTGACTACTCTTCATTTGAACATCGATGTATATATTCTTGGGGAACAGGTTTTAAAATATGGAACAGTGCAAAGTATCACAAAGTAACACAGGAGCAGGCATTTGGAGGAGGGATGAAGACACTGCTTGGGGCGGCTGCATTCCATAACGCAGTGTTCAGGTTCAAGTGGACACCCTCCTCTGCTTCCAATTCTACTCTCTTGCTAATACACCCTGGGAGGCAGCAGATGATGGTTCAAGGACTTGGATCCCTGCCACCCACATGGAAGACGCAGATTGACTTCTGGGATCCTGATTTGGGCCTGGCCCAGCTCTGGCTGGGGCAGACATTTGAAGAACGATCCAGTAGATAGACGATTTTTCTGTCTCTGTGTCTGTCTGTCTCATTCTGCCTTTTGAAAAAAGAGAAAGTAATTGGTAGTCTGGTAGAGAAAGTAATTGGTAATCTGGTATGTTTTTTTCCAGTCCTTTTACTTCTATCTACAGAAGTATATAAACTTTATTTTGTGTATATACCATATGAATATGCAAATACATATTTATAAAATAAACGGTTTTATTGATTCTATAGTATATTTGTCTCTAAAATGAAACATCAATTGGGAAGGAGCTTTGGGAGCAAAAAACCAGAATAAGACATGACAACAAACACTGCATTAAATGAGCATTCTGAAGTCAGAATATTCAACATCAACGACAGAAATCAACTCTGGCCAATTCGAGCTGAAAAGGAATTGTGTCCTTGTGAGCTGGGTAGCTCCAGCACTGATAAGACGGGCAGGCCAGGCTTGGGGAAGGCGTAGGAAGGAAGAAAAGCTAGGAACTTTGCAATAGGGCTGACCCCACCATTCGACTGCCCAGGTGAGAACCACACTGCCTTCCTGAACTTGGAGCTCCCACTCCGTGCTCCAACATTTTATGTGGGGCCCAAAGAGTGTGACAGAAGCTCTTTAGTGGTCTCTTAATTTTTTTTAAGATGTATTTATTCAAAAGGCAGAATTGCAGAGAGAGAGAGAGAGAGAGAGAGAGAGAGAGAGGTCTTCCATTGCTGGTTCACTTCCCAAATGGCCAAAAAGCCAGGGGCTGGACCAGACCAAAGCCAGGAGCCTGGAACTCCATCCAAGTCTTCCACGTGGATGGAAGGGGCGCAGGTACTTGGGCCATCTTCTGCTGCTTTTCTAGGTACATTAGCAGGGAGCTGGATTGGAAGTGGAGCAGCCGGGACTGGAACCTGCACTCACTTGTACGGGATGCCAGGCAGCGTGGAAGGCAGTGACATAACTTGCTGTGTCACAATGCAGGTCCCCGTAACAGTTTTCTTTGCAACCCAAGCTCTGGACAGCAAGTCTGAAATGTTAACACCTGACTGGCCAAGCCTGGGGTCTTGTGGTGAAGGCCCATGGGAGACTCATGACAGCTTGGGGGGCTTCTAAGTGGAGGTGGGCGATACTGCCCAATGCGCACAAGAGGGCAGACATCCTGTGGAGAAAGGAGGCTTTGGTACTTTGCATCTGAAAAGAATTTCCACCGGACAGGCAATTAGCAAAAGGATCACCCAGAGAACTTCATCCAACTCAGGGCTCCTGGCCAGGGCCCTTCAGGAGGCTTAGCAAGTCTGGGGTGAGACCTGCGAATTTGCATTTCCATCAGTGCTCAGCCCTTAGACCCGATGTGGAGAACCACTCTGGAGCACAGAATTATTTTTAACGGAGCGTAGCATGCACCAGTGCGTACAATTATATAGCACTTTCTCCTTCATGGGCTCCGAGTTTGAATTTCCACTGTGTTTGCACGTAGTGCAAAGAATGTTGGACATCATTTCCAGCCGTCAGCACGTCTTTAAACAGAAGCCCAGCGCAACAGACAGCTTTTTCGCATTACCTACCCCTGGTGCTGATAGCTTTAGCAGCATGTTGAATCACAGCCAACTCTGAAATGTATCGAAGAATTCTGAGCTTGCCTGCTTCCTTTATGTCTAGAAATTGGAGCTTCTTTTGTTTGTGCGGTTGCATTGTGCTCAGCTTCCCATTAAACAGTAATTTTTTTTCCTTGCAAAGGAGCCTGAAGCTTAGGACACATATGACTCCCCTCCACCCCCGAGTGATGGATATTTGCACTGAGTGCATTTGTCACGTAGCTTCTCCAAGTTTCAGAACGTCTGTGATCTTGTGAGAAAGTTTAGAAATGCCCACTGCATTTCTCCCACGAAACTGCCAATCTTCATTGTTCAAAGTCACGGTTTAGGGGCCAGCGTTGTGACACAGCCGTTTCAATAGTCACCTGCCATGCCAGCATCCCATGTGAGCACTGATTCGAGTCCTGGCTACTTCAGTTGTGATCCAGCTCCCCGCTAAGGCACCTGGGAAAGCAGCAGAGGTTGGTCCAAAGTACGTGGGCCCCTCCTTCCCATGTAGGAGAATCGCATGGAGTTTGGGGCTCCTGGATTCAGCCTGGTCCAGCTCCGGAAGTGAACCAGCAAATGGAAAATCTCTGTCTCTGCCTGTCGACACTCTGCCTGCCAAAATAATAAATAAGATGCCAACACTGTGGCACAATGGGTAGGGCCACTACCTGCAGTGTTGGCATTCTATGTGGACGCCGGTTTGAGTCCTGGCTGTTCCAATTCTGATCCAGCTCCCTGTTGATGTGCCTGGGAAAGAAACAGAAAATGGCACAACTCCTAGGGCTCCTGCACCCACTTAGGGGACCTAGAAGAAACTCCAGGCCCCTGATGGGCCTAGCTCCGGCCATTGCAGCCATTTGGGAGAGTGAACCAGCAGGTGGAAGACCTCTCCGTCTCTCTCTCTCTCTCTCTCTCTCTCTCTCTCTCTCTCTGCCTCTGCCTCTCTGTAACTCTGCCTTTCAAATAAATAAATAAATCTTTTAAAAGTAAATCAATAAAATGTTTTAAACAGTAGCTGTTTATTGCTATATTGCAGTGCAGTCTTTCTCTTGTTTTTAATTACGAATGTTTTGGAAAATGGAGAAAGAACAGGGCCCTTACAGCAGACACTGCATAGGCACAATGCAGCACTAACAGACACCACCAGTTTGCTGTAATCGTTTCTGACCTTTCTTGCCTCTTAAAATCAAGTTGCACGGGGCCAGCACTATGGCACAGTGGGTAAAGCAGCCGCCTGCTGTGCTGGCATCCCATATGGGTGCCGGTTCGAGTCCTGGCTGCTCCACTTCAAGTCCAGCTCTCTGCTGTGGCCTGGGAAAGCAGTGGAAGATGGCCTAAGCCCTTGGGACCCTGCACCCACAGGGGAGACCCGGAAGAAGCTCCTGGCTCCTGGCTTCAGATCAGCACAGCTCCAGCTATTATAGCCAGTTAGGGAGTGAACCAGTAGATGGAAGACCTATCTCTCTGCCTCTCCTTCTCTCTCTGTGTAACTCTGACTTTCAAATAAATAAATAAATCTTTAAAAAAGAAATCAAGTTGCACATTACTGACTTAGAAGATATTGCTTTCTGGTGCCTTTTCAGTCCTTCTCCCCTCTGGGCCTTTTCGGGGGAAATGGCTTTTTATGAGCTTGGGGGCTTTTCTTCTAGCTCAGGTTTTGTGGAGACCCTTTTAAAGAAAATATCAGAATCCAAATGTAAGTGAAAAGTCTACAATCTTTTTGGCCCCTTGTTCAAACCTTACACACAGACGCACAGACTCATGCACGCACAAACACACGCACACACACACACACACACACACTCAGCATAGGGTGATTTATTTATTTATTTGACAGGCAGAGTGGACAGTGAGAGAGACAGAGAGAAAGGTCTTCTCTGTCTCTCTCTCTCTCTCTCTCACTGTCCACTCTGCCTGTCAAAAAAAAAAAATCTATTGAAACTGCAGAGAGACAGAGAGCGCCCATCCAGTGATTCACTCTCTAAATTCCCATAACAGCTAAGACCAGGCCAGGCCAGACCCCAGAGCCAGGAAGTCATTCCTGGTGTCCCATGTGCATGGCAGGGTTCCATGTGTTTGAGCCCTCACCTGCGTGCCTCCCAGAGGGTGTATGAGCAGGAAGCTAGAACTGGAAGTGGAGCCTGGACTCAAACCCAGGCACTCTGATGTGGGATGAGGCATCCCAAGAGGTATCTTGAGCACTGTGCTGGGTGCAGGTATTTTTATGCATTTGCCTTTTGTTCATTGTCAAGTGCATGCTGAGTCCCTACTATGTGCCCAGCATGATTCTAGTCTCAGGAATACAGTAATAATCAAAATTGGCAAAATACATGTCACTCTCTTCTTTCCTTTGTTCACTAACCTGCGCTTTTAAAGATTGGCCATCACCTCTACTTGTCTAGCAAAACTGGGTGTCTCAGAGCTAACTAACCACTGGTAAACTACTTCCATATGGATCCTTCCAGAATCTTTTCCATGCAGGAATCTCAGAAAGCAGTACTATTTTGTTGAGTGTTTTTTTTTTCTTTTACCATAAATAACACCATGCTCATGCAGCATTCTTGAACTTTTATCAACAGTATATCAGGATTTTAAGCAGTCATAGATCTTTTTTTTTTTTTTTTTGACAGGCAGAGTGGACAGTGAGAGAGAGAGAGACAGAGAGAAAGGTCTTCCTTTTTGCTGTTGGTTCACCCTCCAATGGCCGCTGCGGCCGGCACACCGCGCTGATGCGAAGGCAGGAGCCAGGTGCTTCTCCTGGTCTCCCATGTGGGTGCAGGGCCCAAGGACTTGGGCCATCCTCCACTGCACTCACTGGCCACAGCAGAGGGCTGGCCTGGAAGAGGGGCAACCGGGACAGAATCCGGCGCCCCGACCGGGACTAGAACCTGGTGTGCCGGCGCCGCTAGGCGGAGGATTAGCCTAGTGAGCCACGGTGCAGGCCAAGCAGTCATAGATCTTAAACTGTAGGGAGAGTCCATGGAAGAATGGTTACAACCTTTCAGTGTGGTATTCACTGGCCTCTGGTATTTCCTTGTCAATCAGTTTAATCGTTTTTTTTGTTTGTTTGTTTTGTTTTGTTTTGTTTTGTTTTTGCCAAGCAGAGTTAGACAGTGAGAGAGAGAGAGTTATAGACAGTAAGAGAGAGAGAGAGAGAGGGAGGTCTTCCTTTGCCGTTGGTTCACACCCCAAGTGGCTGCTACGGCCAGCGCACTGTGCCAATCCGAAGCCAGGAGCCAGGTGCTTCCTCCTGGTCTCCCATGAGGGTGCAAGGCCCAAGCACTTGGGCCATCATCTACTACCTTCCCCGGGCCACAGCAGAGAGCTGGACTGGAAGAGGAGCAACCGGGACAGAACCTGGCGGCCCAACCGGGACTAGAACCTGGGGTGCCGGTGCCACAGGCAGAGGATTAGCCTAGTAAGCCACAGCACCGGCCTAGTTTAGTCGAGTTCTCCACCTTCGTGTGTGTATTTGAGTTTTTACTCTTTTTGGATATTTTGGATGCAAAGCCTTTTTTTATTATGAATGTTGGTCTGTAGATCAGTTTTTAATGGCTTTCATCATGCAATAGTTTTAAATTTTCATGTAGTCAAAGCTATTTCTCTTTTCCTCCTGGCTATTGCTTTTGTCTTAAGGTGTTTAATTCAACAGTGTGAGTACGTTCTATGTCATTTGCATCTAACAGTTTTAGAGTTTTTATGTGTATGTCTTCTAGCTGGGATTTCTTTTTATAAGCTTTGTTAGATGAGCATGTAACTTTTTTACATCCCCAATAAACAGGCAGTTGACTCAACTCTATGGAATGTTCCATCCTAAGCCCAAGTGATTTGAGATGCCACCTCACCCTAAATTCCCAGGTACACCTAGGGGTACATGTGGACCCGTGGCCCATTCCATTGATCTACGCTCTATTCTACATGTGGACAATATCATATAAGTGTACGTGTGTCTTGCAATGTGGCAACAACAAGCCTCAATTTCAATCCTGACTCTTCATACCTGTTTGCTTTGCCAAGTGCATTTTAGGACCAATTCAATCCCATCCCTTGAACACCTTGTTAAGATTTTGATTGGGATTTCATTGCCGATTAATTTCTTTTTATTTTTTTTTTATTTTTTTGACAGGCAGAGTGGACAGTGAGAGAGAGAGACAGAGAGAAAGGTCTTCCTTTGCCGTTGGTTCACCCTCCAATGGCCGCCGCGGCCGGCGCACTGCGGCCGGCGCACCGCACTGATCCAATGGCAGGAGCCAGGAGCCAGGTGCTTTTCCTGGTCTCCCATGGGGTGCAGGGCCCAAGCACTTGGGCCATCCTCCACTGCACTCCCTGGCCACAGCAGAGGGCTGGCCTGGAAGAGGGGCAACCGGGACAGAATCCGGCGCCCCGACCGGGACTAGAACCCGGTGTGCCGGCACCGCTAGGCGGAGGATTAGCCTAGTGAGTCGCGGCGCCGGCCCGATTAATTTCATAATGGGTATGCACTGGGCTCCATAGCCATGGATTCCATAGCATTGATTAGCCGACTGAAGATGGAAAATATTTGGAGGGAAAACATTCTAGAAAGTTCGAAAATCTTGAGTTTGTCGCACACCAGCCACTACAACGTGTGCATGCAGATGAAGGATGCGTAAGCACCCCCTGCTGCACCCTTCCCATTTCGCAGATACCCTGCTGTCTCTCCACCACGTGTTGTTTGAGCCTTGTTCACCTTGGATCTTGGCCTGTGAATGATTGCAACTGCACTGAACATGTACAGACTTCTTTTTCGTCACCATTATTCCCTAAACAATACAGAAGAACAAGTGTTACGTGGCACGCTCATTGTTTTAGATATCCTAAGTGAGCTGAGATGCTTTAAAGTATACAAGAGGGAGTATGTAGGGCATATGCAAATAGGACACCACTTTACATAAGGGACTGTGCTTCCGTCAATGTTAGCATCCGCGGAGAGCCCTGGAGCCAATTCCCTGCAGACACTGAGGTACCGAGGGAAGACAGTATTTAAATATCAAGGCTTTTCAACCATGAATACACTGCGCCCTCTCCCTTCGCGACAGATTTTATGATCTCCAGAATGCTTTTATAGTCTCTTGTTAGATTTATTCCTGGTACCTTGTATGTTTTTCTATAACAAATGGCACCTGCTTTTCGAATACATTCACTGCCACTTACAGTAGGAATGGTCTGCTCACCTTGAAGCTGCTGCGTACGCACTGAGTCTCTCTTTGGCAACCTGCTGCAAGGTGTTCTGTGAGGCTCCCGAATCCGCCTTCCCTTCTGGTTTCGTCTTCAGCTCTGCTATTTGTTGACAAATAACAGCCTCATCATGGGGTCTCTGTGCTTCATCTCTGTTTCTGGGGGGCTTTCCGAGTTGGTGTCTGTAACCGTAATTAGATGTTCAGCTCCACCGATGTCACTTGTTACCACTAATGCCTAGTTTTTCTTTCTATGATGTTTTTTTCTATGATGTTTTTGTATCCTTGAATTTTTTCTTCTCTTGGTGAATTCTATTTATGGTCAACTTAAAAATATTTTGTATGGGTCCTCAACTAGCCTAGCTCTTATTTTATAAGTTGTATTTGAGTGTTTCTCTCCTCTCTCTCTCTCTGTCTCTCTCTGTGCCTCTGTCTCTCTCTTTGTGTGTGTTTCCATTTCTTTGAGAACACAAAACAAATGTTTTTAAATCTTTTTTTCTTCAATAAATGCTTTTTGGTGACATTCTTTTTCTTCATTTGTAAAGAATATCTTCTTTTATGATGCACAGATTTTAGTTTGTTTTAGGCTTCTTAAAAATTTATTTATTTATTTGAAAGGCATGAGAAAGAAAAGGAGAGATAGATCTTCCATCTAATTGTTCTCTCCTCAAATGGCCCCAACAGCTGGTGCTGGCCCGGTCTGAAGCCAGGAACTAGGAGCTTCTTCCATTTCTCCCAAGTGGGTACAGGGGCGCAAGGACTTGGGCCATCTTCTGCTGCTTTCCTTGGTGTATTAGCAGGAAGCTGGATCAGAAGTGGAGCAGCCAGGACTCAAACAGGTATCCACATGGGATGCCCATGTTGCAGATAGTAGCTTTACCTGCTATGCCACGATGCTGGCCCTGATGCACGGATTTTCTTTGTGATATTCTGGAACTTCTTGGTTTCCCTCTTTGGTCTTCTGGGTGGCAGGAGAATCTCAAACTTTATTCTTAAACTGAAGGGGCCATCAGTTTAAAATATGGCTGCTGGCATCAAATTTGGCTAGCAAGTACCAATTTGATGTAGTTCTCTACTGTTCCATCTTATTTATATATTTTCATTTTATTTGAAAGGCAAAGAGAAGGGAGAGGAGATGGAGGGAGAGAGAGCGAGAGAGAGAGAGAGAGAGAGAGAGTTAGTTTATATCTGCTGGTTCATTGCCCAAATGCCCAAAATAGCCAGACTTGGACCAGACTGAAGCCAGGAGCCTGGTACTCATTCTGGGTCTCCAGAGACAAAAGAACTTCAGTAGTCATCCCCTGCCTCCGAGAGTACACATTAGCAGGAAGCTGGATCAGAAGCTGAGGAGCCAGGATTTGATACAGGACGTGGGCTTCCCATGTGGTGTTCCAACCACTGTACCAACCACCTGTCATCCCATCTCCTGATCGTAGGAGTATGGTTCAGTTTTAGTGAATCAAACACAATCTGAAGTCCTTTCTTGACTACAACAATTTAGCAGGGGAATAGGGTTCTTCAAGTACCATTCTCCCAGGGTACTCATCCTTACCAACATTCTGGAAGCCAAATTTCACTTCTGTAATGGTTAATTTTGTGTCAACTTCACTGGACAACCAGGTGCCCAGATAATTGGTCTAACATTATTCTGAGTGTTCTTTGTGAGGATTTTTTTGAAGCAAGATGAACATTTGAGTTAGTGGGCTGAGCAAAGCAGACTACCCAGGGGGTAAAGGGTGGGGCGGCACTGTAGTGTAATAGGCTAAGCCCCTACTTGTGGCACCACCATCCCATACCCATGTCCCGGCTGCTTCTCTTCCAATCCAGCTATCTGCTATGGCCTAGGAAAGCAGTTGAGGATGGCCCAAGTGCTTTATCCCCTGCACCTATGTTGGAGTCCTGGAAGAAGCTCTTGGCTTCTGGCTTCGGATGGGGCTAGCTCCAGTCCTGTGGCCATTTGGGGGAGTGAACCAGCGGATGGAAGACCTCTCTTTATCTCTCCCTCTCTCTGTAACTCTCCTTCAAATACATAAATAAAATCTTTAAAACAGGAAATTACCCTTCATAATGTGGATGGATCCACATCCAATCACTGGAGGTCCTGAATTGAACAAAAAAATGTGGCCATCCCCTGAGTAAGAGAGAATTCCTCTGCCTGACTGTGTCCCCATTGGGACAACACTTTTTCCTACCTTCACAGTCTATGTGGACCATGGACTCTGCCTCCAGCCGGAGCCTTCTGCCCTGTGGACTGGAGCAACACCATGGGCTGTCTCTCTGGGGTCTCCAGCTTCCTACTATGCCAGTCAGATCATGGGGCATGTTAGCCTCCAGAATCCCATGAAAAAAAATTCATTGGCATTATACTTATAGTAATAAACATGCCCTATCGGTTCCATTTCCTTGGAGACTACTACAGTACCCCCAAAAAGGCAGAGTTTTATGCCTGAACTTCTCAGCAGACAACTGAAAGCTCTCCTCATGGAAGATCAGTGTCATCATATCCAGGACCACGGACAGGGCCTCCTGAGCAAAGCGTGAGCCAGCATCTCCCGGGGCTCTGCAGATCTCTGTGAGCGTGTGTGTGTGTGTGTGTGTGTGTGTGTGTGATGCGAGTCAGAACTGCAAAAACTGCACCACTTGAAGGATTTCAGCTTAACAGTCCTTGCCCCCAATGGATATTCAGTGAGAAGGGTATTTAACCTTGATGTACTCTAAATTCCCCCCTCAGTTGGGTGTTGGACATCCAGCCCTCTTTCTGTGTTCTGTTGTCCTTCATAAAGATCCCACGTCATACAGGAGGGGTCAATCTCTCTCCAGCAGGAAATCCGGAGCCAGCACCAGAACTCTGAGTGCTGGGCTCCGCTTGCAAGATCTCTGGGTGGGGTCTGAGTATGTCCATTTCTAATCATTGCCCCCAGTGATGTTCACAAACCCCTGAGTTAGGATTCAGGACCAAGAGAAAGGGGCTAGCAGCCAAAGATCATAAAGCAACAATCCAGAAGCCTCATATGCAAATGAAACAGAAAGCAAGTAAGTGAAAGAGAGAGTGGAAGCTTGTTTGCATTGGACACCAGCTCCAGGAGAAGTGAGGGCCTGGGTTATTTAAACACAAACAGCCAGCCCACCCATAAGCAAAGCACAAGGGTGAAGGAACCCTGCCCAGGCCTTCTCCTTGGTCTTGTCTTTTTGGCAGGCAGAGACTTTGCTAGGTGGGATAAGAGCAAAGGGCTCTGTCAGGACGGGTGTCCAGTAGAAAGTGTACAACTGACATCACTTTTTGAGCTTAGCATGTTTCATCAGGAGGCAGAAGCCATGTGGAATGGACCAGATAAGACTCACTGCAGAACTCATATTGATGAAGATGCTGTCTCCAGTTGATAACACATCAGGTTTCCAAAAAATATTTATAGATCCGTCAGTCAAGGCAGACTTTGGTGGAAGGTACTGTTTCTTCCCTGTTTTGGACATATTTTTCAGTGACAGGTTCCTTTCACAGTTATTTCTTGGGTTGGCTATGTTTCCTTCCTTCTCTCTCCCTGTTCTTTAAACCAAGTACTGTGGCCGCTTTGCTCACTGCAGCCCGTTAAATATCGATCCCTTCCCATCATCGAACAAACTTTAATTAACTATTATGCTATATTCCCTGAGCACTTTAGAGTCTGATTCATCAAAGCGATAGCAGGAAGCTATTCTGAGAATTTGTTCCAATGGAAATGACTAAATTATTTCCCCACTTGTTATGTAGCTGTGTGTGGATATTCTAGTGCTTGCTACTAAATTAAAGAAACAGTCCGGGGGGCTGGCTGTGGCATAGCGGGTAAAGTCACCACCTGCAGTGCTGGCATCCCATATGGGTGCCAGTTAGAATCCCAGCTGCCCCACTTCCCAACCAGCTCTCTGCTATGGCCTGGGAAAGCAGTAGAAGATGGCCCAAGTCCTTGGATCCCTGCACCCATGTGGGAGACCCGGAAGAAGCTCCTGGCTCCTGGCTTCGAATCAGCACAGCTCCAACCACTGCGGCCATCTGGGGAGTGAACCACTGGATGGAAGACTTCTCTCTCTCTCTGCCTCTGCCTCTCTGTAACTCTGCCATGAGGGAAGGAAGGAAGGAAGGAAGGGAGGAAGGAAGGAAGGAAGGAAGGAGAGAGCGAGCGAGAGAGAGATTGTTTACCCATAAGCCAGTTTCCAGAGGGAGATCAGCAGAAACTTAGAACCATGGTTTTTGTCCAAGCTAAAACATTTTTGAGTCATTGTAAAAGAGGCAGGTAAGACTGAATCAGAAGAAATGAGACCTTGCTTGGTGACAATAGTGACATAGAGAGGGAAAACAGATCATAAAAGAAATCCCGAAGAATGAAGCTTAAGAAATATAGCATTTTCACCTGCATTGGTCTGTTTCCTGTTACTGTAATAAAATACCCGAGGCTGGAGGCTTTATAAGGAAAAGAGGATTTATTTAGCTCGCAGTGTTGGAGGCTGAAAGTCCAAACAGCTTGGCAGCAGCTGTGGTAAGGCCTAGCTGATGGATGGCATCATGGTGGAAGCATGAGAGAGAGAGAGACAGAGACAGAGAGAGACAGAGACAGAGAGAGAGGGAGGGAGGGAAAGAGTGGCACCATGGCAAGACAGGAAACCAGAGAGGGAAAGCAGGTGACTCCTGTAGCCACCTTCACCAAACTTAACCTCTTAAAGTCTCACCTCCTCCTGGTATCTCCACACTGAAGACCAAAGTCCCAACACATAAACCTTGGGACAGATACTCAAACCACATCCGAACTACAGTGTGTGTGTGCACGCGCACACACACACACACACACAGGAAAAATCAGGCTTCCTCTCCCTATAACCCTCCCTACAAAGAAAGAGAAAGATACATCACAATGTGCCCCTTGCACAAAAGTGGCATAGGTCTCCCACGATCAAGCTCTACCTCTGTCAAGGTCATGAATGCCCAGTGCATCCCACTGACCCACAGTAGCCATCGTGATACATTCCCGGGAAACATGCATACCCACTTCTCCACTCCACTTCCTCTCCCTTAGATGCCAGTGTAGAAAATCAAGCACGGGCCGGCGCCACAGCTCAATAGGCTAATCCTCCACCTAGTGGCGCCGGCACACCAGGTTCTAGTCCCGGTTGGGGTGCCGGATTCTGTCCCGGTTGCCCCTCTTCCAGGCCAGCTCTCTGCTGTGGCCCGGGAAGGCAGTGGAGGATGGCCCAAGTCCTTGGGCCCTGCACCCCATGGGAGACCAGGAGAAGCACCTGGCTCCTGGCTTCGCATCAGCGCGGTGCCATTGGAGGGTGAACCAACGGTAAAGGAAGACCTTTCTCTCTGTCTCTCTCTCTGTCCACTCTGCCTGTCAAAAAGAAAGGAAGGAAGGAAGGAAGGAAGGAAGGAAGGAAGGAAGGAAGGAAGGAAGAAAGAAAGAAAGAAAGAAAATCAAGCACACATACGAAACCACTCAAGCCATGTGTGCACAGGCACCAGCCACTGTATGGGAAGAAAGGGGAGACAGGAGGAAGAAATGGACATTTATGGAGGGTCTGCTGGTGCTGGGCATTGTGTTGGCATTTACAGCCCCTGTGTCCCAGTGGCACACAAACCTCAAAAGTATAACATAGCTCTAATGTAGTAGCTTCTTTTAGCCCCATTTTATAGACAAGGAAACTGAGGCTTCACTTCACCATGAAGATCTTAGCTTAGCTCTCTTTCCAATTTAAAAACAACACAGGGGGCCAGCACTGTGGTGTAGTGGGTTAATGCCCTGGCCTGAAGCACCGTCATCACATATGGGTGCTGGTTCAAGACCCGGCTGCTCCACTTCCCGTCCAGCTCTCTGCTGTGGCCTGGGATAGCAGTAGAAGATGGCCCAAGTCCTTGGGCCCCTGCACCCACATGGGAGACCTGGAAGAAGCTCCTGGCTCCTGGCTTTCTATGGGCACAGCTCTGGCTGTTGTGGTCAATTGGGGAGTGAACCAGCAGATGGAAGACCTCTCTCTGCCTCTCCTTTCTCTGTGTAACTCTGACTTCCAAATAAATAAATAGATCTTTTAAAAAACACACACAGAGAATTGGCGTTTTTAATTCTGTATCAGTGCCACTTTAGTTCATCTTCACAACAACCTTCTATGATCATCATTATGATTGACTTTGTGCAACTGAGAAGCACAGAGCATAAGTCACTCACCCTGTATCACAGGGATGGTCAGAGGAGAGCCAAGACTTGCATCCGGGACTTCTGGCTCAAGAACCACACTCCTAACCACTTAACAATACCCCATTGCTTCGTGGTTTTAAACCATATTATTGACTTGAAGGAATAGCCACAAGACAATAATGGGAGGAACCGGAAATGCTTCCCAGGTTTGCCTTTCTACCACACCATATGACCAAGAGCCAGCAAAAGTGGACGTCCAGGAAGCCCTGGTCACTCCAAGAAGTGGACTTCATACAGACAAGCGACACGGTTTGGGTCTCCCATCCCCAGACCTGTCCTCAGGTTTTAGTTCACGGTGATGGTCACTCTCTCGGGTGTTGCCCGAATCTTCTAATTAACGAGGCGCCAACGACTCAGGAATTTCATTCTCAGATCGATCTTGGCCTATCAAGAAGAGTCTCGTCAGGAGTCGGCTCGAGCTGTTCTTTCCTCTCCAAGTTTTTCCGGTGCTCAGCCTGCCATCACTTCTCACAGACAAGAAAACCATCAGAGACAGGGAGTGACAGGATTGTGTTCTACTTCCGTTCCACAGCTGTGATACTGGGCGAGGGGAAACAAAGTCCACTTGATGATGCTCAAAAAATGGCAAGCAGGGATGGACTCCTTTAACTCTGTTTCTAACTTCCAAGAAAGGTAGACAGGCTGTGTATGAGACAGAATGCATGTAGAGGGGATTATGGACACTGGCACAATAGACTGGATCTATGGTTTTCACCTAATGAGAGGAGGCAGCATTCGCTGTTGTCTGGACGGTTCAACATCAGCAGGGCTGGAGTCTCTGCAAATCTCTTGGTCTTTCCTTCATTGTCTCAGGAAGGTTGCTGCAGCTCCAGCCATCAGGGATAGGCAGGAAGAAAAGAAAGTAGTAAGGACAAAAACTGCCCAATAACCAGTGAACTCCTATTCAAAAGCTTTCCCTAAAGCTCCACAGAATGACTTTGTGTTTGTCTGTAATAGAAGCTAGGCATGTCACCACCCCCCATGAGGTAAGATGAAGCGGAAATTGAACAAGTACAGCTCACTCACCGTGGCCCTGCTGACTAAGGGCCAGCTGTTATCAACTCCAGCATCCTGGTTCTGCCAAGTCTCCCTCTCTCTCTCTCTCTTTTTTTTTTTTTTTTTTGACAGGCAGAGTGGACAGTGAGAGAGAGACAGAGAGAAAGGTCTTCCTTTGCCGTTGGTTCACCCTCCAATGGTCGCCGTGGCCGGCGTGCTGCAGCAGGCGCACTGCGCTGATCTGATGGCAGGAGCCAGGTGCTTTTCCTGGTCTCCCATAGGGTGCAGGGCCCAAACACTTGGGCCATCCTCCACTGCACTCCCTGGCCACAGCAGAGAGCTGGCCTGGAAGAGGGGCAACCAGGACAGAATCCGGCGCCCCGACCGGGACTAGAACCCGGTGTGCCAGCACCGCAAGGCGGAGGATTAGCCTAGTGAGCCGCGGCACTGGCCACCAAGTCTCTTTTACTCATGAGAGAATCTCTGAGACACTGGGCTGCTTCCTGCTCCCTGATTCTAGCTGCCTTGGCTCAGCGTTCTAGGACTAGGGGAGCCCAGTACAGTTTAAACTGTGAGCGACCAAAGTGAGGACTCTCCGTATGTCTGATATGTTTCTGTACAATTTTTTTGGATTTCATTTCATTTGGAAGGCAGAGAAACAGAGAGCAATGTTTGATCTGCTGATTCACTCCTCAGATACCTACAACAGCCGATTTTCAGCCAGGCCAAAGCCAGGAGCCCAGAATTCCCTGTGGGTCTCCCATGTGGGTGACAACAACTCAAGTTGCTAAGTCATCCTCTGCCTCCTAAGATGGGCATTAGCAGAGAGCTGGATCAGGAGTGGAGTAGCTGAGGACTCAAACCAGCACCCCGAGATGGGGTGCAGGCATCCCAGGAAGTGACCCAAACTGCTGTGCCAAACACTAACTCATAAAACAGTCTTTTTGTAGATGGAGAAAGAACTGATGTTATGAAGTATTTAACTCATAATGGGTACATTGGTGCCCTTGGCCACCTTTTTCTGTATCTGTGAATCAAGATGTGTGTGCTGATGGTTCTGGAAGCAGCCCCAACGCTAACAGGTCTTGCAACACCCTCATCCCTTATTGTAGTGCCCGTTCAAGTCCTGGCTGCTCCACTTCTGATCCAGCTTCCTGCTGATGTGCCTGGGAAGGTAGATAATTGGCCCAAGTCCTGTGTCTCTGCCACCCACATAGGAGACCCAGAAAAAGTTCTGAGTTTCTGACTTTGGCCTAGGAATGAACCAGCATTTGAAAGATCTCTCTCTCTTTCTCTCTCTCTCCTTCTCCTTCTCCCTCTCCCTCTCCCTCCCTCCCATCACTCTACTTTCCAAGTAAAATACATATTTTTAAAAAAATTTCTTTATTTATTTGAAAGGCAGAGTTACAAAGAGGCAGAGGCAGAGGGAGATCTTCCATCCTCTGATTCACTCCCCCAAACAGCCACAACAGCGGAAGCTCTGCTGACTTAAAGCCAGGAGCCAGGAGCCTTCTCTGGGTCTCCCACGGGAGTGCAGGGACCCAGGGACTTGGGCCATCCTCCACTGCTTTCCCAGTTCATAGCAGAGAGCTATTGGAAGTGGAGTAGCCAGGTCTCGAACCAGCACCCATATGGGATGCCGATACTGCAAGCAGCAGCCTTACCTGCTGTGCCCCAGTGCCAGCCCCTAAAATAAATCTTTTGAAAAATAAAGACAGGATGGTCTGGCACTGTGGTGTAGTGGGCTAAGCCTCTGCCTGTGGCACCAAAATCCCATATGGAAACCAGTTCAGGTCCTGGCTGCTCCTCTTCCAATCCAGCTCTCTGCTATGGCCTGGGAAAACAGTTGAGGGTGACCCAAGTGCTTGGGCCTCTGCACCTGCAAGGGAGACCCAGAAGAAGCTCCTGGCTCCTGGCTTCAGCTTAGCTCAGCTCTGGCCATTGTGGCCATCTGGGGAGTGAACCAGCAGGTGGAAGACCTTTCTCTCTGTCTCTCCCTCTCACTGTCTGTAACTCTACCTCTCAAATAAATAAATAAAATCTTAAAAAATACAATAAATAGAGGGATGGGGGCCAGGGTTGTGACACAGTAGGTAAAACTGCTGCTTGAGACGTTGATGTCCTATATAGGCACTAGGTCATGATCCAGCTGCTCCTCTTCCACTCCAGCTCCCTGCTGATGGCCTGGGGACACAGTGAAAGATGGGCCCCTGCCACCCACTCGGGAAACATAAATGAAGCTCCTGGCTCCTGATTCCTGGCTTTGGCCTGGCCCACCCCTGACCACTGTGCATGCCATCTCTACTTTTCTTTATGAGTTAATGCCTAGCACAGAATAAAAGTAATGAACACCACCCTAGAATTCTGAATGCCTAGAATCTTCCTTCACTGGTTTTCTAAGAAATATGGTTAAGAGAGAGTACTTAGGATAAAAGCAGTGTTACAGTCTAATGTAATTATGTTACCATTGAAATGTAATTACAAGGAGGTATAACTCCAAAGTTAGACAGTGTTGTAGGGGTGCAGGGAAAGACCTGCAGGCTCTTTGGGATAATTATTTACAGAAGTACTAATAGTTATAGGGTTCAATGCCAGGAAAGCTCCAAGAGGCTCTATTATTTATTTTTACCTCGCTAAGTGTATTAGCACATTATCAAAGCACTCTCTAACAAGCACAGCTTGCAGGCATCCATGCAAGCTGCAAATGGAAGCAGAGAGGTTAATGTACCAGTGCATTTCTCTGGCCGGGTTCCAGGCTGCCCCGACATTTTCTTAATTTAGAATTGGCTGCAAACTTGGACATCTTGCTCTTGCGCCACCAGCCAGGCTATCAGCATCCCAATCAGCAAAGCTGCGGGGGCATGCTCCCCACGGCTCTGACTCATTCCTTGAGTTTAATGAAGCTAGTGTTGAGTCCCCGTGAGGATGGATTATGACAACCATCAGCAGCAGGGGGGAACCTGGAGGGGATGCCCAGTGGATTGGAGCTAGGACGTGTGATGGGGCAGAGCCCCCACTCCCACACAGCCCCCCTGCAGTCCCAGAAAGACATCCTGGCAATTCTTGTTTCAATCATCTGTGTTCCCATGCACCAGCTGCAGGTGAATCCTGTCTTTCAAATAGTCTACTCGGGGAGCAGGTGCGTAGCCTGCAGGTTAAGACACCAGTATCTCATATCCGAGCGCCTGGGTTCATTCAGTAGCCAGCTCCAGCTTCCTGCCATCGTAGACTCTGGGAGGCAACAGGTGATGGGTACAGGGGTCCCTACCATTCGTATAGGTAACCCGAACTGAGTTTCTAGTTTGTGGTTCCAGGCTCAGCCCTGCATTGATTTTTGTGGGCATCCTGGGGGAGAGGGGAGAGTCACCACCTAGGAGGTCACTCTCTCTGTCTCAAATACTTATATTTTTAAAAATTTGCCCAAGGTTAGGTGTTGTCATGACAGAGGCAGGTATGTTGGTTCAGAGGCAGATGCGTGGGTTGACCTATCCAGCTGCTTCTCCCTCCTATCAGGCAGAACTCTGGCTGGGCATTTGACCAAGAGGGCCTGGGAGATGTGTCAGTGTTGATGGAACTGGGCCTCAGGGTTTCCATCTGACCTCTATCAGTGGGAACTGAGGGGTCACCCAGGCCACTTCCTGCCATGCGAACACAGCAGCAAAAATTGCAGGGGCTCTCTGAGTCCTAGAGGGGCATGGGAGGCAGACCAGGGATCTCCCCCAGTAGGCAAGAGGGAGGATGCTTGTTCCACGCCTATAGGGTATGACTGCCAACATTGCCCTCGACCCTGACTGAGGTCACTGCCATTGCATCCTCCATGCCCTCCCCCTAGGATTCAGTAGCAGTCCCTGCAGGCTTCCCAAACAGCTCCTGTCTGTTGCTCCCATCACTTACAAAGGCTTTCTGTTTTGTCCCCACAAAGAGAGGATGCCCATTAAGACAATGAAGATCTCTAGGCTATCATTTCGTGACAACTGTTTCTACTTTTTTTAAAAAAAATTATTTTCATTTTATTAGGAAGAAACAGAGAGCCTGCAACAACAAAGGCTGGAGGTGCCAAAGCCAGGTGCCTGGATCTTACTCTGGGTGTCCACATGGGTGGCAGGGACTCAGGTATATAAACTCCCACCTGCTACCTCCTGGGGTGCACATCTGCAGGAGGCTGGAATCGGGAGCAGCAGAGCCAGGACTCAGCTCAAGCACTTGGATATAGCATGCAGGTACCCTAAACAGCCACTCAACTCCTGGGACAAGCGATTGCCTCTGATTTTTTTTAACCTTTAAAATGTCATTCTTTCCAAGAGAGAGAAGATGACAGCAATAAATAACACACACGAAAACACACACACACACACACTGCAGTAAACTATGTAGAAAGTGTATGATTTCACCCCCAAAATGCTCTCAGATACAAGGGTACTTTAGAAAGTTCATGAAGGGGAAGCACTTGGGGCCATAGTGGGTACTTAGAATGCCTCCCCCCAGAGTCTGAGAAGGCGAGTTCTAGTCCCAGATCCACTTATTTTTTTAAAGATTTCTTTATTTTATGTGAAAGTCAAAGTTACACAGAGAGAAGGGAGGCAGAGAGAGAGAGAGAGAGAGAGAGAGAGAGAGGTCTTCCATCCGCTGGTTCACTCCACAGTTGGCCACGATGGCTGGAGCTGTGCCAATCCGAAGTCAGGAATCAGGCACTTCTTCTGGGTCTCCCATGCAGGTGCAGGGGCCCAAGGAGTTGGGCCATCATCTACTGCTTTCCCAGGGCATAGCAGAGAGCTGGATTGGAAGTGGAGCAGCTGGGACTTGAACCAGCGCCCATATGGGATGCCGGCACTACAGGTGGCAGCTTTGCCTACTACACCACAGCGCTGGCCCCCCAGGTCCACCTCTGATCCCAGCCTCCTGACCATGTGCACCCTGGGAGGCAGCAGGTGATGGTTCAGTGGGAGACCTGGATTGATTGAGTTCCTGGCTTCTGGCTTTGGCCTGGCCCAACTCCGATCTTTTGCGGAATGAATCAACAGATGCAAGTTCGGTTGGCTCTGATTATCTGTGGCTCAAACAGAGAAAAATAAATGACAAAGAGTTTCAAAATTGTAAAATCCATGTTTCATTTAAAAAAAAAAAAAAAAGCATTTAAGGGGCCAGCACTGTGGCACAGCAGGTAAAGCCTCCACTTGCTGTGCTGCATCCCATATGGGCGCCGGTTTGAGTCCCGGCTGCTCCACTTCATTTCCAGCTCTCTGCTGTGGCCTGGGAAAGCACTAGAAGACGGCCCAAGTGCTTGGGCCCCTGCATCCATGTGGGAGACCCAGGGGAAGCTCCTGGCTCCTGGTCGGATCACAGCTCTGGCCATGGCAACCATTTGGGGAGTGAACCAATGGATGGACGTTTCTCTCTCTGCCTCTACTTCTCTGTAACTCTGCCTTTCAAATAAATAAATATATTAAAAAAGCATTTAAGACCATGAAAAAGTTTGTTTTGGTGGGAAGACATGAAATCCATGCATACCCATTTCCATGATACCCATTTTCTTTCTTTCTTTCTTTCTTTCTTTCTTTCTTTCTTTCTTTCTTTCTTTCTTTCTTTCTTTCTTTCCTTTTTTCTTTCTTTTTTTTTTTTTTTTTTGACAGGCAGAATTAGACAGTGAGAGAGAGAGACAGAGAGAAAGGTCTTCCTTCCGTTGGTTCACCCCACAAGTGGCTGTTACGCCTGGCGTGCTGCGCCGATCCGAAGCCAGGAGCCAGGTGCTTCTCCTGGTCTCTCATGTGGGTGCAGGGCCCAAGCACTTGGGCCATCCTCCACTGCCTTCCCAGGCCACAGCAGAGAGCTGGCCTGGAAGAGGAGCAACTGGGACAGAATCTGGCGCCCCGACCGGGACTAGAACCCGGGGTGCCGGCACTGCAGGCGGAGGATTAGCCTAGTGAACCGTGGCGCCGGCCCCATGATACCCATTTTCTATGAATGTGTTGAAGCCTCCTTGCATTTAATGGGAAAACAGTGCCAGTGAAAGCTACTGTTTATTGAGTGTCTTCTCAATAACATTTTACAAGTGCTGATTCATCTTAACCTCACAACAGTCCTATTACTCAGCATTCTTATCCCCATTTTACATGCAAGGAAACTGAGGCCCAGCACAGGAGACCCAGCCATCCAGCCCAGGTCTTTCTGACTCAAATGCGTGCAGCAGCAGTGTGTGTGTGGAGCCTTTTGCTCAGACTCAGCTCAGCGGGATGTTAACAGTTTATTCTCGGCCGGCGCCGTGGCTCACTAGGCTAATCCTCCGCCTAGCGGCGCCGGCACACCGGGTTCTAGTCCCGGTTGGGGCGCCGGATTCTGTCCCGGTTGCTCCTCTTCCAGGCCAGCTCTCTGCTGTGGCCAGTGAGTGCAGTGGAGGATGGCCCAAGTGCTTGGGCCCTGCACCCCATGGGAGACCAGGAGAAGCACCTGGCTCCTGCCATCGGATCAGCGCGGTGTGCCAGCCACGGCGGCCATTGGAGGGTGAACCAACGGCAAAGGAAGACCTTTCTCTCTGTCTCTCTCTCTCACTGTCCACTCTGCCTGTCAAAAAAAAAAAAACCAGTTTATTCTCATTGAGGCGCTATCGCTACAAGCTGCAAAAATGCCAATGCAAAAGGTTGAAGGAAATACACATCTCACAGAAGCCTGGGGTCGATGCGCACTGTCGGTGACTCAGCAAGAACCCTGCTTCCTGGTCCCTTCTGCACCCTCCTTGGTGTTGACATCTTTGCAGAGTCACGACCTCCTACTTTGAGGGCACTTCAAAAAGTTCATGGAAAATAGAATTTGAAAACTAAGTTTATCGTGGCACAAGAAAGGGTTGAAACCCATGCATAAATTTCTTCCTAATAATCACTCTCCATGAACTTTTTTTTTTAATTTATTTATTTGAAAGGCAGGTACAGACAGTGAGAGGCACAGAGAGAGAGAGAGAGAGGTCTTATATCCACTGGTTCACTCCCCAGATGGCTGCAATGGCTGGAGCTGCGCCGATCCAAAGCCAGGAGCCCGGAGCTTCTTCTGGGTCTCCCACATGGATGCAGGGACCTAAGCACTTGGGCCATCTTCTGCTGCTTTCCCAGGTCATAGCAGAGAGCTGGATAGGAAGTGGAGCAGCCGGGACTCGAACTCTCGTCTGTATAGCATGCTGGTGCTGCAGGTGGTAGCTTTACCCACTACACCACAACACTGAGCTGTGGAAGTCCCTGTGTATGACCACAGCCATTCCTATTCCTCTGCAATGTGACCTCATTTTTCTGCCCACAGAGAGGACAGTCCGCCTTCCTGCCCTTCAACCCAGGTGGGCTTGTGGCTTTTTGTAGCCAGTAGAAGTCAGCCTGCCCTCCAAATCTGGGTCAGACAAGCCAATGTGTGTATTCTTTGCCTTGTTTGCTGGAACTCTCTCCCTTGAATCCTGAGCTGGCACCTAGGCAATCCAG
This sequence comes from Oryctolagus cuniculus, assembly GCF_964237555.1. Lineage (NCBI taxonomy): Eukaryota > Metazoa > Chordata > Mammalia > Lagomorpha > Leporidae > Oryctolagus > Oryctolagus cuniculus. Next base: position 45,840,766 of record NC_091450.1, read on the forward strand.
CCATCCTGCGGCTACCGTGCTGGGAGGGAGCGAAGCCTTGTGGAGAGGCCATGGAGAGAGAGATGCTAGAGTAGACAATTCTGGATTCAGAATCCCTCAAGCCCTGGCCCCAGACCTGTATGTGAACAAGCCTTTGGATGATTCAACCCCAGTCCTCCAGTCACCCCCAGCTCCCTAGTCTTCACAGGTGAGGTCCTAGATATTGGGAGAAAGAGACACACTGTCCTTTCTGAATTCCTGATCCACAGGGCCCATGTGCATAACAAAACCATTGGGTTGCTCCAGAGCGATGAAAACCAGAGGTATGTCATGCCCACTGGTAACGAAATAGTTGCAGTAACTCCAGACGTCGCATCCAGATGGGACACTGTCACCTCTGTCTCTCTCTTGAGTGACAAAATACTTGTTAAAGGACCTCGGCAAGCACTGTGCATGTCCCTTTGGTCTATAAATAGGGTGCCAAGTTTGTCTGGGACTGGCTGACTCTTAGACGACAATTTAATGTCTATGACAATAGTACATGAAAAAAAGATCGTCCTACTTTAATTACTGGGATGCACCAGACACTCAGATTAACTGATTCCTCAACTACAAGGCTGCCCAAAAACATTTGCGCTAACACACATTTTCCCTTACCATGAAAGAGTGGTTTTGGGGTTTTTTTTTTTTTGGTGTATTTTTTAAAGATTTATTTATGGGGCCGGTGCCATGGCGCAGTGGGTTAATCCTCCACCTGTGGTGCCTGCATCCCATATGGGCACCAGTTTGAGTCCCGGCTGCTCCACTTCCAATCCAGCTCTGTGCTGTGGCCTGGGAAAGCAGTAGAAGATGCCCAAGTCCTTGGGCCCCTGCACCCGTGTGGGAGACCAGAAAGAAGCTCCTGGTTCCTGGCTTCATATCAACCTATCTTCGGCCATTGTGACCATTTGGGGAGTGAAGCAGCAGATGGAAGACCTCTCTCTCTGTCTCTCCTTCTCTGTAACTCTACCTCTCAAATAAATAAGTAAAATCTTTAAAAGAAAAACAAAGATTTATTTATTTTGCTTGAAAGGCAGAGCTACAGAGAGAGAGAGAGAGAGAGAGAGAGAGAGAGAGAGAGATCTCCATCCACTGGTTTCCCCCGCCAAATGACTCCAATTGCCAGGGCTGGGCTAGCCTCAAGCCAGGAGCTTTTTCTGGGTCTCCCCGATGGGTGCAGGGGCCCAAGCCCTTGGGCCATCCTCTGCTGCTTTTCCCAGGCACTTTAACAGGGGGCTGGATCAGAAGTGAAACAGCCAGGAATCAAATCGGTGCCCATACCAGGTGCCAGTATTGCAGGCAATGGCTTAACCCACTGTGCTACTGCACCAGCCCCAAGAGAGTGTTTCTGAAGAGCACTTCATTTCCTGAAGCTATTTTCTGCAGAACAAAATTTGAAATAGACAACGCAGCTATACACGGCGTCTAAATGCACATCTATTAAAATCAGAAACCTGATTCACAAGCCTGGTACAACTGTCATTTAACATTAATCTACAGGACAATGCGACCTGTACCTTTTTCTAGTTATCCCTCCTCTTCCTATTTTTTGATCTTTGCTTATGTATTACAGAATTTAGCTCCAACTTAGTATGGTTAAATCATTGGTTTTTTTCATAGGATGTCTTTGCTTTCAAGAAGTAACCCTCCCCCTTTTTACATTTGGTTCTATAGTCACATTCGAAACATTTATTTTAAATTAAGTTTTAGATTTGGATGGTTTCCTTCCTCAGAAACAGTTCTTTTATACCATGGTTTCCCACATTCTTGAAGCCCTTGTTTTAGTTCATCTCTCAGTGGGCTTAAGAGCACTTTAAATAATTTATTTAGGAAGGGTGGTTGATTTTATGCTTTCTGAGTTCCTCCACAGCTGATTGGTATTCTGTTCCCTTTTGTAGAAGAATCATAACCTCCCAGGTGTCAAGTCTTTTTTTTAATATATTTGAAAGGCAGAGAGACACAGGGGAAGAGATAGATCTTCCATCTGCTGGTGCGTTCCTCAGATGCCTGCAACAGCTGGGGCTCAACCCAAGTCTCCCCCATGTGCAGCAGGGACCCAACTACTTGGGCCAGCACCTGTTGCCTCCGATGATGGAAATGATCAGAAAGATGGAATTGGAAGCGGAGCCAGGATGTGGTTGTAGGCATTTATATATAGGCTGTAAACCCTGCACCAAACTCTCCCCCTAATTTCTTAAGTAAAAGCCCTTTCCCCTAAAATCTCAACAACATCTCTCCTGTGTCTTGGGGGATTTCAAGTTGTAGAGCACATACACCAAAAGAGTTTTCTTACCCTGCCATGAACCCACTTTTTATGCCAAGCTGTTTGCAGAATTTTTCCATTATTTTTGCATTTCTACTACATCAATCATTGAGATATGTCTAAGTGTAGCCATCTTTTAAATTATGTTACCTGGTTAAAAATAAGTCTTATGGGGCCAGCGCTATGCTATAGCAAGTAAAGCCACCGTCTGCAGTGCCAGCATCCCATATGGGCACCGGTTCGAGTCCCGACTGCTCCACTTTCAATCCAGCTCTCTGCTATGCCCTGGGAAAACAATAGAAGATGGCCCAAGTCCTTGGGCCTCTGCACCCACGTGGGAGACTTGGAGGAAGCTCCTGGCTTCTGGCTTTGGATTGGTGCAGCTTTGGCCATTGCAGCCATCTGGGGAGTGAACCAGCAGATGAAAGACAAGTCTCTGTCTCTCTGTCTCTCTCTCTCTCTCTCTCTCTCTCTACCTCTACCTCTCTGTAACTCTGCCTCCCAAATAAATAAATAAATCTTTTAAAAAATAAGCCTTAAGAGATCTACAATGTTAAATATTCAGAAAGTGTTTTTATTATTTTTTAAAGATTTATTTATTTATTTGACAGAGTTATAGAGAGGAGCAAACAGAGAGAGAGAGAGAGAGAGAGAGAGAGAGAGAGATCTTCTATCCACTGGTTCACCACCCAGACAGTCACAAGGGCCGGGGCTGGGCCAGGCCAAATCCAGAAGCCAGGAGCTTCATCCGGGTCTCCTACATAGGTGGCAGGGGCCCAAGCACTTGGGCCATCTTCCGCTGCTTTCCCGGGAGCATCAGCAGGGAGCTGGGTGGGAAGTGGAGCAGTCAGGACATGAACCAGTGCCCATATGGGATACCAGCGCTGCAGACAGTGGCTTTACAACACTGGTCCCTGGATGTGTTTTGTTTTGTTTTGTTTTAAAATTGGTTACACTTTGGCTATGCAGTTTGTTCCAGTTCTTCCTAACTCTTCTGTAGAAACCACCATTTTCCATGTTTTACGATGCTGTGTTCTTTCACTGTAGCATCTATTCGCATATCTCTTCATCCCTAAACCTTTCTTTCTGCACCACATGACTGATGATATTTATTTTGCCATCCACATCTTTGAGTCCATTTCTCAGTGATAAACTTCACCCTTTATTGCTTCTCTCATTTCTGCTATGGCATTAATGGATGTTTCAAACAGTGTTTGTTTCTTAAATGTTCACTAGTTTTCTCCTAATCAACCAAGGTGAGAGTGCCTATGTAAATGCCATAGGGCACCACAAAGCAATCTGTGTGGAGCTGACTCCTGCTTCCTGCAAACACTTTTCACAAATGTGTTTCTTTTAGTCTCTGAAATGCTTTCTCCTGCAGTCTTTACGTCTTGATTCCCCCTTTCACAAGCTTCATGAGTACATCCACCCCTGGCCTAAAAAGAGATAACTAATGGGAAAGAATTTGCCATACATAAAATAGGGTGAGTCACAGTGAGCCAGCAACATTTCCTGAGAGTGGAGACAGCCAGGACCATGGACATAAGGGGAAGTTCATGTCCAAGGCTGCCTCTCCTCAGAGGGTGAAGCCCGTGACCTTGGGGTCAGCCTTTCTTCTGGTGCTTTCCTATTGGCCGTGACCTCCACTCCAAATCCAGCCTCTGTGTGTGCACCCTCCTCCTCTGTGTTGCTTCCTGCTCTCAACGTGCCGTCGCCCCTGCCCTTAGAAATTCCAAGCACATTAGTGAGGGCTGTATAACAACCACCTCCAAACTCAGCGACACATCCCCAGAAGGGTTTGCATGGGTGTTCACAGATCTGCAAGTCAGCTGAGACCCCATTGGCGTAGCCCAGGTTGCACACTCTGTTTCTGGAGCAAGTTGGGTCACTCTGTGCCGTGGGCAGCAGAAACTTGGGGGAAAGTTGTTCTCATTGGGATGCCTTTGGGCACACAAGGCTGTGCCCAGCTGCTTTTGCCTGCTACATCTGTTGATACCTCATTACTGAAAGGGAGCCACCTGGCCAAGTTCAACACCAGTGGAATAAAAATATATTTCCAAAGTGGGGAAGTAAATATGTGCTTTGCAATGTTCCAAATCACAACTCAAATGCAGGTGCTATCTACCCTGGCAGGAGTTTCCAATGGAAGGTCCTTGGTCCATCCCCTTGTTGGTTTTGTGTGTTCTGTCACCTTGTCACCTTGACTCCCTACCTGCGTTTTCATGATGTCAGCCTGCTTTTTTTAAGTGATTCTATGGGGCTGGTAATTGTACAGCCTCTGTTACTTATTTCTATAAAGTGTTTGTTTTTCTCGAGCTAATTAAAATTGCACAGGCAACAAATAAAATGCTAAGAGATGAGGCCAGGATGTATAACTGAATCCAATAAAGGCAACACTGCACAGTTTATCCATGTGCTTAATGTGTGAGCTGTTTCTTAAGAGGCAGAAGCTACGGCTCAACCTCAGTCTGAGTGTAACGGTCTGGTTCATAAAATGGAAAGTTCTTCCACGTATCTAACGTGCTACGTTTGTAACCAGTTACTAAACCTCGGGTGGCCATTTCTGAACCTGCTGCTTTATTTATGATGTGCTCAGGCAAACAGGAGGAGGCGTGGCTTCCCCGGGTGCTGTGTTCAGGATTTGGTTAGTAAACAGCTGTCCCACATTCCCACACACCATAGGCATGGCCCGGTCGCTGAAACCAAGGGGGCTTGTGCCGTAGAGAGTACCTGTGGTCTGGCACAGGCATGGAGCTCAGACACCCGCCTCGTTTCCTGGAAGATCTCTGATCCGTGCTGGGTCAAGGCCATCCTCGTGAACTTTAGCGGGTGACAAAAAATAACCAGTGGAAAGTGTCTTTTCAGTCTCAGAACCAGGTACCTTAGTTTTCCGAACTTTCTATTGTTTTTACACAGTTTTCAATTTTGTTACAAACTACTTAAAAATTCCCAGATTTTTAAGGAACACGTTGTGCTTTTGATGAAGTTTTTTGTTCAGCATGCTTTTCTTTCAATCTTGTGCATTTCTAAGTTAACCAAAATTAATTCGTTTTTAATTATTTTTATTTTTTATTTATTTTTAATTTTTTATTTAATTAATTTATTTTTATTAATATAAAGAGCAGATTTTATGTAGTTCATAGGTACAATTTTATGAATATAATGATATTCCTTCCTTTTTTTAGTTTTTGCAATAACATATTTTCATTTATTTTATAATCACAGGCCTAATGTGCCACTAAGTTATTCTTATTATTTATTTATTTATTTATTTATTTGACAGGCAGAGTTAGACAGAGAGAGAGAGACAGAGAGAAAAGTCTTCCTTTACTGTTGGTTCACCCCGAAGTGGCCGCTTTGCAGCCAGCATGCTGCGCTGATCCGGAGCCAGGTGCCTCTCCTGGTCTCCCATGCGGGTGCAGGTGCCAAGGACCTGGGCCATCCTCCACTGCACTCCCAGGCCACAGCAGAGAGCTGGCCTGGAAGAGGGGCAACCGGGACAGAATCCAGCGCCCCAACCAGGACTAGAACCCGGTGTGCCAGCGCCGCAAGGCAGAGGATCAGCCCATTGAGCCGCGGCGCCGGCCAAATTATCCTTATTTTTAATAATTGGTGCAAATACTTCTGCCCATGGAAGGGGCCCAGCCCTTACCACCCTCCCTTTCTCTCCCTTCTGCATAACCATCGGATCTTGGTCTTCGGATTCTTTATCCTGAACTTGGTCATCTTTTTATGTTCTTTACGCATTTCACATTCCATGCTGGCCATTCTTGAAGTCTGCTGATTGCCACTGGATTTTAAGCAGGGGTGGGCATTTAGCAGAGCAGTTAAACTTCAGATTGGTATTCCAGCATCCCACATCAAAGTGCCTGGTTCGAGTCCCAGCTGCACCCGTTAATCCGCCTCTTGGGAGGCAGAAGGTGATAGCTCAAAGGCTTAGGTCCCTGCCACCCATGTGAGAGACCTGGATTAAGCTCTGGATTCCTGGCTTCAGCCTGGCCCATCCCTGGCTGTTGTGAGTATTTGGGGGAATCGATAGAAGATCAATTTCTCTCTCTCTCTCTCTCTCTCTCTCTCTCTCCCCCCCCTTTCAGATGAAATAAAAATCAATTTTAAAATCGATTTCTTCCAACTCTTCCTCTTGCTTCGATGTTCCTGTCATCACGACCCGTTCTGCTGAGACCTTCCTATGTGTGTCTTTGCAAGCAGGCGTTTTCCCCCTTGCAGTAGTTGTTTTGTCCATTTCTCTCGATAGTGCGCACATTCTTTTATTCAACAAATATCAGACAAGGGCTCTCGTTTGCTAGATGCTGTGACAACAGAACTGCAAACAGGGCTTGGTAGCTGTTCTCTAATGAGCAAAACAGCAATGTCGTTGGGCAACCTTCCCCCACTGGGGCAGGGCCGGTGAGAGGGTTAGGATAGGATGGTGTGGCTCACCCATGAAGGGAGACACAGGACGCTCGGGTATGCTAGAGAGCTTTGCCGGAGGCCGCCAGGGGGCGCAGGTGTGCAGGAGGGCACGGCTCAGAGAATGGTGTGGGTGCTGGTGGTGGCGTCTTTTCTCTCTTCCTCAGACACCCACCCGACATGGCGTCCGTCCTCTCTAAGGGTGCTCAGTGAGAATGACTTGTCTCGGGGTGGGATCAGGGGTGCATCTCCGGCAGCTGCTTTCTTCAGTGCCAGATGGGAGTTAACACGATGCTCCCCAAGGGAGGAAAACGCAGGTGAGCTCCGGCCACGGGGGCCTTCAAGGTCTCAGTTCTCAGAATTCTGGGCTGGCCAGCCTCGGTGTCCAGCCTGCCGCGGAGATGCACGTTAGGAGTCTCAGGACAGAGACGAAGTAGAACATCACACCGTGCGCCCTCACTCGGCCCCTGGCTGCGTTTCTTTGCAAAGAGGAGGAAGAAGCGGCCCCACCCAGTTTGCTGGAATCATTGTAGTTGCCGCCCAAGGATGCAAATTCAGGGCAGGCGCTGGTTTCCTACCCGGGTGGTAAGGAACAAAACCACTTTGTTTCCCCTTAGCTGTGGACCAGGACAAAACAAAGAGCCAGGGGACCGAAATGCAGGAATTACAAAGAATAACTCATCCACATGACAGTCCCGTGCCATCGATAGCATCAGCGCTGTTTTTCATAGGGGAAGTGAAGGAACAGAGGGTTAGCAACTTCCCGTGGGTCACACAGCCACCGCGTGACAGTATCTGTCTAGGAACCCAGTTCATGAAGATTTTCTATGTTTTCCTGCTAAGCATTTGGTCACACACACCACACACACAGCCTCCAGAAAGTTCCACATGGATTCACAGAACAAACCACTTGGAGCTATCAACACCTCCTCCTTTTTTTTTTTTTTTTAAGAGATTTGCTTATTTATTTGATTTGAAAGGCAGCGTGTTAGAGAGAGGGAGGGAGAGAGAGAAAGAGGGAGAGATCTCTCTTGTCTGCTGATTCATTCCCCAAATGACAGCAACAGCCAGGACTGTGCCAGGCCCAAAGCCAGGAGCCTGGAACTCCATTCAAGTCCTCTTCCTGGGTGCAGGGGCCCCCAAGCCTTGAGCCATCTTCTACTTCTTTCCCCTAGCGAATTAGCAGGGAGCTGGATCAGAGGCAGAGTAGCCGGGACAGGAACCACTGCTCCTCCTATGAGACACTGGCATAGCAAGCGGTGACTTAACCTGCTGTGCCACGACACCTGGCCGTGCGAGAGGCTTGTGTGTGCCGGAGCAATGAGGACGTAGACATTTCTTCCAGCCCACCCCATCCTCCTGTTTCCACACCCACAGACACAGTCAACTCTGCCAACAGTCCCCCAGGGCCTAGAGCAGTTTCGGGGGGGCGCTCTGTTGGGACCCTCAGCTTGTAGGAACCAGCTCTGTAGGGAGTGTTCACAGTTTAGCTCCGTTCCATCACGGTACCACCTGCTTCCCACAGACCACAGCTTCCCCCGTGTCCAGACTCCCGAGGCCAAGCTGAGTTGTTGCAGACCCAAGCTGCTGGCCTAAAGGCCTTTGCCTTACAAACAGAAACCCAAAGAAAACTCTGTTTGCTTCCTCCGGCTGCTGTCACCAAGGATCACAGTCGTGGTGGCTTTAAACAACACAGAGGTATCCTACGTTTCTGATCTGTGGATCAGAAGCCCACGCTCAGTTTTCTGGGGCTAAAATCAGAGTGGTGCCTTTTTGGAAGGCTCCAGGGGGAGCGTCTCTTTCTTGGCCGATGACAGCTGTGGCCCCTTCCCCCACGTCCGAGCGCACCTGACCTTGGCTTCCTTCCTCATTCGGCTGTTTCATCTGCATTCAGATTTCCCTGCCTGCTCTCCATCGGGGCGTGCTCAGGCAGGCAGTCCAGGTTAATCATTGCACATCAGGGTCCTTCGTTTTAATCCCACCTGTCCGGTGCTGTTTTTTTGAATCTTATCAGGTAAGCAGTCTACAGGTTCCTGGGGTTAGGATGTGGGTGAGTTTGGAGCCAAAATTCAGCTTTCCTGGGGCTGGCACTGTGGTATAAGCCCATGAAGCTGCCACCTGCAGTGCTGGCATCCCATGCGGGCGCTGGTTCGAGTCTCCGCTGCTCCACTTCCAATCCAGCTCCCTGCTTTTGCCCCTGGGAAAGCAGTAGAAGATGGCCCAAGTGCTTGGGCCCCTGCACCCACATAGGAAACTCAGAGAAAGCTCCTGGCTCCTGGCTTCAGATTGTCCCAGCTCCGGCCATTGTGGCCATTTGGAGAGTGAATTAGCGAATGGAAGATCTCTCTCTCTCCCTCTCCCTCTCCCTCTCCCTCTCCTTCTCCCTCTCTAACTTTGCCTTTTAAATAAATAAATAAATCTTAAAAAAAATCACCCTCCCATAAATCCTCTACTAGAAGAGCGGGAAGCTGGGTTCTTTGGGTCTCCCACACTCTGCACCCCAGCGGGCCAGACCTGAGCTGGAGTAATTTACTGCTATGGTGAAGGCTCCCATCCCAGCGGCAGTGGCACCTGGGAGCAGGGCGCTGCTGACAGGCCTCTCCTCTGCCCCAGGCTCTGAAACCAAACCTATAATTTTAGCAGGAGGGAGCGCAGTCATTATCTTCATTTGCAAAGGCGAACCGGGCTTCTGCTCCTGACACCTGTGTGTTCAGCGTGCAGACGCCTGCCCTCTGCTCTCCGCAGGGCCCTGCCTCTGGGTCTTTGCTCTCGCTTCTCCCTGTGCCTGGGAGGCGCTCCTCCTGAACACCCCACCCGCATCCCAACCCTTACCTCTTTGATGTCCCCTCTCCAAGGCCACCGCCTTCTCCTGCTCTTCCCTTGACATCCTTATTTGAAATTGCAATGCCCCCAGCGACTCCCCAGCTCTCCTTCCGCTTCTTTGGGCTGCACAGCAATGCCTTACCTGCTGATGCTTTCTTTAGTATACATGTTTCTTTGTGTGGTCTCTTGTCTCCCCTAACTATAGTTGCTCCCTAACGTATGATGCGGTTATAACCGGCTCAACCCATCCTAAGTCGGCAACGCCTAAGTGGAAATGCCCAGTGACGTGTGCCCAGGCTACCCAAGGTTGTCAATGTCACGTGAGCTCTGCTAAATGTGCTAACACTTGCCCAAGTCTGCACTAGGGCACAGGCACCTTAACACACAGCCTGTTGAACACTAAAGTATTGCATGTCCCATGGAATTGGTTAAATACTGTATTGAAAAAGAAAATTAAGAAGGTGATGAATGGGCACGTTTTTGTACCACTGTGAAGCTGAAAAAATGGTCAGGTTGACCCATCAGAAGTTGGGGAAAGCTGGGGCCAGTGCTATGGCATGGTAGGCTAAGCCTCTGCCTGCAGTGCCAGCATCCCATATAAATGCTGGTTTGAGTCCCGGCTGCTCCACTTCTGATCCAGCTCTGTGTTATGGCCTAGGAAAGCAGTGGAGGATGGCCCAAGTCTTTTGGCCCTTGCACCTGCATGGGAGACCCGGAAGAAGCTCCTGGCTCCTGGCTTCAGATGAGCTCAACTCCAATCACCATGGATACCAAGGGACATCCCCCTCTCCCCCCGCAATCAAAGTGGCCCTGGTCTTTGGCTGCACCACTTGTCTTGTCTCTGAACTCGTGGGTGACAGCCACATCACCTCCCCACGGTGGGGGTGGGAGTAGCAGCTCCTTCCGAGACTCCCTGATGTGGCTGGCTCGTGTGCAGGGCACTTCTTTATAAGAAAAGAGCTCCAGGCACCACTGGGGACCTGGGCACAGTGGGGAGGTCCAGAGCAAAATTGGGAATGACAAATTCACACCTCCCTTCCTCGGGGTGGGCACAGAGGCCGCTGCAGAGTCGCCTTCAATTGGCCCTGTGGTTGATCACCTTGAAAGAAGTGTGGGAGGAGGGTGGCTGCCTGGGCGGGATTGGAGCAGACCCCTGCCCTGAGTCTTCCTCCCATGGAGTTTTGCTGTCCTGCAGGGGACTAAGTCTTTCAGGGTCAACCACACATTGTGAGTCCCACGTCTGATCTGTAGGTCCTGCAGCAAGTGGAAAATTTCCTTCCAACCATAGCAGTAAACAGGTGCTCAATCTTAACTCCGGTGGCAGGCGGGTTTCCATCTTTACTCCAGGGGGAGTTTGCAGAGGCTGAGCTCAGCTCCCCAGGAGCCTGGGCTCCCCTGAGCTGGCTCCTGGCAAGGCTGAAAGCAACAGCCACACAGCCTGCCCCTGCCTCCCTCCCTGCCCTCGCCTGTTCTCACTCCAGGTGAGGAAAGATGTGCATGAGTCCAGCGCATTCTGCCACAGACTGGCACTGTGTGTGTGTGTGTGTTGTGTGTGTGTGTCCCTCTCTGTCACTCTGCCTTTCAAATGCATAAAATGTTTTTTTTAAATTCATAGAAAATTGAAATTAGAAGGTAAATTTACTCTGTCTTCCTGTCTCTCTGTCTTTCAAATGAAGAAGAATCTTTAAAATAGGTGGCAGAATTTGGCGCTTGGGGTGCCCATGTCCCGTATCAGACTGTCTGGATTGGAGTCCTGGCCCCACCCTAGGAAGTAGCAGGTGACAACTCAAGTAGTTGGGTCCCTGTCACCCCCATGGGTGACCCAGACTGACATGTGGGACCCTGGTTTTGCCTTGTCAGCCTTGGCTGTTGTAGACATTTTGGAGAGTGAACCAGTAAATAAGTGGTAGATGTCTCTCCCCCCACTCTCTCTGTCTCTCTCTCTGCCTTTCAAATAGGCAAAAATCAACACATTAAAAATTGTAAGAGATGTTTACTTTGGTGCAAAAATTTTGCAATCTACACATAATTTTTTTTCATGATTTGCATTTTCCATGAACCTTTGGAGACCGCATGTGGGTCATCCATCGACTTGGCACAGCTGTGTGCCATTGGCACTCAGGGTAACTTGGGGAATGACTGTGTTCTTGTGCTGCACCAAGATAAATGGATGAGACACGGGTTACCTGTGGAGGTGGGACTGTGGCTGCCCAGGACCCTGTCCGGAGGCCCCCGGGGCTACAGGCGTCCCTGTTGCCACTGGTAACCAGAGCTGTACCTGGGGGCAGGAATGCTAACTGTGAGCTTCGGGCAGCTCTCGCAGGGTGGGATGGAGCCTTCTGTAGCTCCACAGAACAGAGCATCAAGGTATGAAATATTTGGCCCATCCTTTCCTCCTGGGCGGGGAGAGAACTGTGCCATTCAATCAATCCCCCATCTTCTGCGGCAGTTGAAGTGAGTTTGGATTCACCTGCTGCCCCCAGCAGTGTAGGTCCCTGTGTGAGTCAGGGACTCCGAGTGACAGGTGCAGCCCCCTCCCTATACTGTCCCCGAGGGCAGTTGGTGGCAACCTGCAAACCCTAAGCTGTGTCCAGTCAGCAGTCCGATCTCTCTTCCTGCCTGGATCCACTGCTTCACTGGGAACTCTGCCTGCCGTGAGGCAGTGGGAAGTCAAGTTCAATTGCGCTGCACTCCCTCTCCAGAACCGCAGAGGATCTGAACCAAAGAAGTCCTGTTGCAGAGGGACCTGCCTCCTGGTGGCCTCAGGGATTTGGGGGTGAAGGCGATGAGTGGGGAAGGAAGGCAGGGAGGAAAGATCGCACTCTGATACAAACAGAGGAGTTGCGTTGATTCATCCAACAAACATTGGCAAGCTCTGTGCTAGGCACAGCGGGTTGCTTGAGTATTTTGCACTGTAGACCTTCGGAGGGTTCACCCTCTATGTGCACAGAAACATACTTAAGAGCAGTGCTGGAGTTCTGGGAATTGGCAGCCAGAGAGTCCCCCCCTGCCCTGCCCCCGACCTGACAGAGGGAGCCAAACCAAGAGACCCAGCTTAAGGCCACATGCTGTTCCCTCTGGATCACACTAGGACAGAGGAACCTAAAAAAGCAGAGGAAATCCTCTGACCTTGCTGTTCACACCTAACTCTGGGATATCCTGGAACCTGGATGTTCTTTGCTTCGGAGCCACAGGTGCTGACGGCCCTGTCACATCAACCCTTCTGTTTCTGCACCTGCTCATCGGTGTCCAGCCCCGGTGCACCACGCAGCAGAGGGCAGAGCTGGAAGACTGGGGACATTTTGTCACCAGGGGAACAGCATGTGATGGGAGAGGGGTCTGCTTTTATGCCGGGGCATACTGTCATTTTGTACAAACGAGCCTTGAAATTTCTTTTTAATTGATGCATAATAATGAATCGTATTGAAGGGTTAAAATGTGATGTTTCGGTACATAGGTACCATGTGTATGGATCAAAGCAGGAGATTTGGTTTAGCCATCACCTTAGGCATTTTTAACATTTCTTTGTGGCAAGAGCACTTAAATACCTCTCACGGTTATTTTGAAATATAGGACAGTATGCTAGGGGGCCAGTGTCCTGGTGCAGTGGCTTAAGTTGCTGTTTGCGATGACAGCATCCCATATCAAAGAGCTGGTTTGAGTCCCGGCTGCTCCATCTTGCATCCAGATCCCCGCTAATGTGCCTGGGAAGGCAGCAAGAATGACCCAAGTGCTTGGACCCCAGCCACCTACGTGGGAAACCTGGAGGCCTGGATGGAGTTCTGGGCTCCTGGTTTCTATTTGGACCATTTGAAGGTGTAACAGTGGAGGGAAGATTTCTCTCTCTCTCTCTCTCTCTCTCTCTCTCTCTCCCATCCCCCACCTCTACATAGCTGTTAACCAGTCACCCTACTGAACAATAAGCTGTCAGAACTTACCCCTCCCATCTATTTGTGACTTCATACCCATTCCCCAACTTCTCCCCATCCAAGTTACCTCTGGCATGCATTCAAGCAAGCACCAGAATCCGCTGGAGGGCTATGTCCATCCCCAGGGTCTCTGAGTACCTAGGTCTGGAGTGGGGCCACAGAAATTGCATTTGTAGTCAGTTTCCAGTTCTGCTGGGCTGGGGAACACACTTTGAGAACCACCTGTGCTGGGTGAACCATGGATGAGCAGTGATCTCCGACCATAGGAGAATTGTGCTTCTGTAGGGCCTGAGAACAGTGCTCCAAGTCTCTCTCAGCCAGCCATTTTTTAAAGATTTTTATTTATCTATTTGGGAGGTAGAATTACAGAAAGAGAGGGAGGATCAGAGAGGAGGGTCTTCCATTCACTGGTTCACTCTCCAAATGGCTGTAATGGCCAGAGTTGCACCAATCCAAAGCTAGGAGCGAAGAGATTCTTCTAGGTCTCCCACAAGGGTGCAGGGGCCCAAGGACTTGGGCCATCTTCTACTGCTTTCCCAGGCCATAAGCAGAGAGCTGGATTGGAAGAGGAGCAGATGGAACTTGAACCGGAGTCCATATGGGATGCTGGCACTGCAGGTGGAGGCTCAGCCCGCTACGCCACAGCACCAGACCCTCTCAACCAGTCTTGTATTTAGATTGTTCATGTCTCATTCACATAGAAGCAAACAGAAACAACAGCAGTGATAGCATTGGATGATGCCTAAGGACCAGGGGCACAAGGAGCCGGTCTCTGAAAACAAAATTAGGAGAAAAGGGTAAAAGATGCCTATTTGGTGGTCTTTATCTTTAAAGGCGATGCAAGAGACTTCTGGATCTTTTTTTTTTCTTTTAGTAGCAACCATAACCATCTGAGGCACAAAAAGAATGGATTTGAACAACATGTGTATGCAATAACTCAAAATGAAACTACAGAATTAAAGTCTTCCATAAAGGCAGGGAGGATTAGAATTGATGTGCAGGAAAAAAAATAGTGATAGGGAATCCAAAACAAAGAGATGAAATGTATTAAAGAAAAGATGAAAAAAAAGAATAGAAACCAAACGAAGAATGACTTGTGTGGGCTGGCATTTGGCCCAGCAGTTAAGACACTGCTTGGAATGCGCTCATCCCACATCTGGGTGTGTTTCAAGTCCCAGCTGCTCTGCCTCCATTCCAGCTCCCTGCTAAGGCACCTGGGAAAGCAGCAGAAGATGGCCCAAGTGCTTGGGTCCTTGCCACCTGTGTGGGAGACCTGGACTGAGTTCCTGCCTCTTGGCTTTGGCTTGGCCCAGCCCACAGCTTCTGCAGGCATTTGGAGAGTGAGCCAGCAGATGATAGTACTCACTCGCCCTGTCTTTCTCCCCCTTTCCCAGTGAGTATGATCTAGAAGAAAGAACTAGAACACGAGAAAAACAATAACCAAAATGTTCCCAAGGCAACAGTCAAGTGGCAGATGATGGCATTGGTGTAAAAATCTAAACTCTCAAGACTTGGCCCCATTCTCTGTTGCCATAAGTAAATGCTTTACAAATAATATTGGTACTGTACAAATAAAGAGTGTGTACACAGTTTTACCTAGCTCATGGGACTGGGAAGTGCAAGAGCTCAGGGCCAGCCTGTGCTTAGGATAGGGTAAAGGCCTCCCTGCTGGGTCACTGGTGTGGCAGGAGGCATCACGCAGCGAGACAGAGCCAGTGTGCCAGGGACAGCATCCTTTGGTCCTCCATGAACAGCCCATCATGCTACTCATCTAGAAATAAGTAAATTAATTTGTGATGGCGGAGCCCTCATGGCCCAATCACATCCCAAAGCTCCCACCTCTCCAAAGCAGTGTGAACAGATGAATTTGAGAATTAAGTCTCTGACACATGCAACCTGGGGAACACACTCCAACCCCGGCCCCTCACTACACCTCAGCCAGAATGAGAGCTAAAGTGTCGCCCTAAACATAGCACAGAAAACATCTCGAAGATGGTGGAATACCTCTCAGTGTCAAGGAAGAAACGAAAGATCCTCAAGAGAAATCTGGGGCCACCATCCAGCCCCACATTAAACAACAGAAGGAACAAAGAATATTTCAGGGCAGCTTTGAGGGGATATTTGTGAAATTCTAGAATCTTAGACCCAATTCAGTTGACTGTCATGAGAGAAGGAAAAGAAGGGTGTTATCAGAATTATAAGAACTCAGAAAATGGTGTATGCACACATGCCTCATCATTAATTCTTTGTTAACAGTTCTGTAGCGGACATTCGGGTGACAGTTAGGCACTGGGGTTGGGACAGCCATGGGAAATGGACGTCCGCATGGAAATCAATTAAATATAATGAAGTCGCAGGAGCTGTCACACATTCTGTGACAAAATTAAATGGAGAAGCCAAATACTATTCTAGGAAAAGATGAAAATAGTAGGAAGTGTGTCATAATAAATTCAAATTAAACTTACAGAGACTGAGACACGTTGGGGAAGAATTAGGAAAGTGGAGGGTATATATATATATATACATACACACACACACACATGCATGCATGCGCACACACACACATATTTTGTCACTGCCTAGAGGGTACTTCACAAAGTTTGCAAGAAAGTGGAATTAAAAGTTAAGTTTATTTTCGTGTAAAACATATTTGAAATCTGAGAAGAATACACTCATGATATGCATTTTTCCATGAACTTTTGGAAGATCCTTCATATGCATAGATTTCAGATTTTTGTACCAAAATAGACTTTTCTTTTCATTCCATTTTTCAGCAAAACTTTGGTGGTATTCTTGTCCAAGATGAAAAGATGTGATTTAGAATTTGACAAGTTTAGAAATGGTAGTTTGAGTAACATACATGATAAATGGAAAAATATCCACCAGTATAATAAAAAATAGGATGTGCAATTTCCTTATATAAAAGTCAAAAGGCAAAGTAAGACATGAAGACCAAGAAGCGGGTGATCAATCAACAGAAGCACATTTACAGCCAAACATGTTTATAAAAATACAGGTTGGTGCCGGCGCCGCAGCTCTATAGGCTAATCCTCCGCCTAGCAGCGCTGGCACACCAGGTTCTAGTCCCAGTTGGAGCACTGGATTCTGTCCCGGTTGCCCCTCTTCCAGGCCAGCTCTCTGCTGTGGCCCGGGAGTGCAGTGGAGGATGGGCCAAGTGTTTGGGCCCTGCACCCCATGGGAGACCAGGAGAAGCACCTGGCTCCTGCCATCGGATCAGCGCGGTGCGCCGGCCACAGTGCGCCGGCCACGGCGGCCATTGGAGGGTGAACCAACGGCAAAGGAAGACCTTTCTCTCTGTCTCTCTCTCTCACTGTCCACTCTGCCTGTAAAAAAAAAAATACAGGTTGAGTAGCCCTTACCCAAAACCAGGTTTCAGATTATTTTGTATCTCAGAATATATGCACAATTATAATGATATACATATATATATATGTGTGTGTATATATATACGATATATGTTGAGGAGTCAAGTACAAATTTAAAGATTTATTTCTATTTCATATAAACCCGAAGATAATTTCACATAACATTTTCAGTTGCATTTTGACTGCAACCCATTGCAAGATCAGGTGTGGTGTTTTCTGCAGGTGGCACTGTGTTGGCAGGCATAATCTTCTGGGTGTTGGAACACTTCAGATTTCAGATCGTTAGATTAGGGGTGCTCAACTTGTATATGAAAATGGAACAAGATTCCACCATTGGAGGACGCAATCTCACTTAGATCTCTTAAAAACGCAGCTCTATTCTCCTCATAAGAGATGTACCTCTGAGGCCGGTGCCGCGGCTCACTAGGCTAATCCTCCGCCTTGCGGCGCCGGCACACCGGGTTCTAGTCCCGGTTGGGGCACCGGATTCTGTCCCGGTTGCCCCTCTTCCAGGCCAGCTCTCTGCTGTGGCCAGGGAGTGCAGTGGAGGATGGCCCAAGTGCTTGGGCCCTGCACCCCATGGGAGACCAGGAAAAGCACCTGGCTCCTGGCTCCTGCCATCGGATCAGCGCGGTGCGCCGGCCGCAGCCCGCCAGCCGCGGCGGCCATTGGAGGGTGAACCAACGGCAAAGGAAGACCTTTCTCTCTGTCTCTCTCTCTCTCACTGTCCACTCTGCCTGTAAAAAAAAAAAAAGAGATGTACCTCTGAAATATAACACAGAAAGTTTAAAGACCAAGAATGTGACACATCTTGAGCAGAAGAACTGACACAGAGCACAAACAAGCATAGCTGTACGGATGTAAAAACAGATTTTTTTTTTCCAGAAAGAAAACACTTAGGTATTTTTTAACGACTGATTGTGGTTTAGGATGAAAGGCGCGCTGTGTGCGTTCCATCCTGGGGGCTGCCCACCTGCGCGTCTACACTGAATGCCGTTCTTGAGGGTCTTTGTACTCAACACACTCCTTTCTGAGGAACGTTATTATCACCTGTGTGCAAACGGTCCTCCAATCTGTATCCTATGCCCATATCTCTACATCCTGCTGCGTCCTGGGCTGTTGGATTGGGCAGTCCCACAGAAATCCCTAGGGAACACATTCAGAGCCAGACTTGTCACTTCTCTTTTCCGTCCTACTCTCTCTCTCTCTGCTTCTATGCAGTAGAACATAAATCCCATATGTCATCCTAGGTGGCCCCTTCTCCTTCACATGCAACACACCCTTAGATCTCGCCCACCTCTCTCCTCCATGGATCTTGAATTCCCCCTTGGCCCATTACGGTCTCCAAACTGGTCCCTTCAGTGGCCCCCTGTCTGGTCATCCCATCTCTTACATAGTAAATGTATTTTTCTTCTTCTTCTTCTTCTTCTTCTTTTTTTTTTTTTTTTTTTTTTTTGGACAGGCAGAGTTAGAGAGAGAGCGAGAGCGAGAGAGAGAGAGGTCTTCCTTCCATTGGTTCACCCCCAAAATGGCCGCTACGGTCGGCACGCTGCACTGATCCGAAGCCAGGAGCCAGGTGCTTCTTCCTGGTCTCCCATGCAGGTGCGGAGCCCAAGCACCTGGGCCATCCTCCACTGCACTCCCAGGCCACAGCAGAGAGCTGGACTGGAAGAGGGGCAACCAGGACAGAATCTGGTGTCCCAACCAGGACTAGAACCTGGAGTGCCAGCGCTGCAGGCGGAGGATTAGCCAAGCGAGCCGCGGCACCGGCCAGGTGTCCTTTTTCTCAAACTCAAACTTGATCAAGTCCTGTCTCTGGTGAACATCCTTTGGTGCTAGGTGCCCCAATGCATGCCAAAGCTAAAACCAAGGTCTGACGCTCAAACATGTGAACATAAACACATCATTGGGATCAACAATTCCACTTCTGTTATACACCCAAAAGAACGAAAAGCAGTGAGAGGATCAGATACTTGCACACCCACATTAATAGAAAACACAGTTCATAGCATCCACAAAGCAGAAGAGACCCAAGGGACGGGATAGACACAATGAGATCTACACATCCAGTGGAATACTGTTCAATGCATTCTACAACACGGATGAAGTTTGAAAATACTGTGTGGGTGAAACAAGCAATGACGATAAGTCAAACGCTGCAGGATCCCACTTGCATGAGGTACCAGACGCTGCCAGGGACTGCAGTGAGGGAGGGGTAGGGAGAGATTGCTTGGTGGGGACAGAGTGTTAGGGAAGACGGAAACAGTTCTGGGGATGGATGGATGGATGGATGGATGGTGGTGGGTGCACCACAGTAGGACCGGTCTAAAGCCTCGGCAGTATACGCTGAAAAACAGATGCAATTGTACAACATGCACTATGCTATTTGCACAGTAAAAACAAACAGAAACAAGCCAGGTTGCACCCGAGCGTCCAGGGCCTGTGTTGATATGCTCCTGTCTCAACCCCACCACCTCCTCCTAAGGAACCCAGGTCCTCAGAGGACCTCAGCGTGCTGCCACCCAGGGAATGGGTCACGTTTTTGCACCTCTAAGTCTTGCTGTGGCTGCTTCCGCTTCCTCCCCTTCTGCTCATCCTTCCACCCCACCCCCACTCGCTTGGCACACACAGCTCTTTGTCCTTTAGGTGTTTGATTGCACGCATGTTTCCCAGCAAGCCTTTTGTGATATGCTTGCCCCTCCCCAGGGGCTAGCGAGCCATCCTTGCCTTCCCCTGCCACGCACCTGCTCACGGGTGTCCCTCCATCACTGTGTGTAACACAGCCATCCTCAGCTGTGTGCTGAATTGGCATATAAATCTTGTTGCAGGAAAGAATAGCCTCATTGTTGTAGTGTCAGGGGCAGGCATTTGGCATAGTAGTTAAGACGCTATGTGGGGTGCCTGCATCCCCTCCAAGAGAGTCTGGGTTTGAATCTTGGCTCCATGTCCCATTCCAATGTCCTTGGAGGCAGTGTATGATGGTGCAAGTACTTGTGTCCCTGTCACCCACATGGGAGACCCAGATAGAGTTCCGGGCTCCCGGCTTCCACCTGGCATAGCCATGACCACTGCAGGCATTTGGGGAGGGAACCCTTAGATGAAAGAGATCTCTATGTTGGTCCCTCTCTCTCTCTAGATCTCTCTGTGCCTTCCAAGTAAATAAAAACCAATAAAAATGTTTATAACTGTTAGGATTGTAAGAAAGATTTATGGAGATATAATTCTCTACACAGACTTTAATGATACTCATAATCTTTGACAAAGCATAGAAAAATAAGGTCATAGAAAAATAAGACTCCATAATGTAATGAATAAACATAAATATATTTGTGTGTTTGACATTACAGATATTCCACTATATTAAAAAATTGCTTAATGGATGAATGGGCCAAATTCTCTAACCACGACCTAAAAACAGGGAAAATGACAAAGAACAACAATTTAAAAAAAGGAAACAAATAACACAAATTAAAAGTTAGAAATTAGAAACAGAAATAGAATTATAAGCCAGAAACGGGAAATACTCAGTATTGAGAGAGATTTAAACTTGTAGGCCAGGGTGGGCATGTGTCATTTATTTTTAGACATTTACTTGATGGGGCTGGTACTGTGGCATGGACGTCTGAGCAGCTGCCCGCTGGGCAGATGTCCCAAGTGGGCACTGGTTCAGGTCCCGGCTGCTCCACTTCCAATCCAGCTCCCTGCTAATGTACCTGGGAAGGCGACAGAAGATGGCCCAGGTGGTGGGTCCCTGCCACCCATGTGGGAGACCTGGAAGAAGCTCCTGGCTCCTGGCTTTGGCCTGGCCCAGCCCCAGCCATTGCAGCCATTTTGGGGAATGAACCAGTGGATGTAAGATTCCACACCCTCCACCCCGTCCCCGCCACCTTTCTCTATCTCTGCCTTTCAAATAAATTAGCAAATCTTCTTTAAAAAAATTTATTTTATGGAGCCGGTGCTGTGGTGTAGTGGGTAAAGCTGCCGCCTGCAGTGCCAGCATCCCATATGGGCACCAGTTCGAGTCCTGGCTGCTCTGCTTCCTATCCAGCTCTCTGCTATGGCCTGGGAAAGCAGTAGAAGATGGCCCAAGTGCTTGGGCCCCTGCAGCACGTGGAAGACCTGGAGGAAGCTTCAGGCACCTGCCTTTGGGTGGACCCAGCTCCAGTCATTGTGGCCATTTAGGGAGTGAACTAGTGGCTCTGCTTCTCTGTAACTCTACCTTTCAAATAAATAAAAAAAAATTTTTTAATTATTTTATTTATTTTAAAAACAGAACAGCAGAGAGAGAGAGAGACTGAGAATTTTCTATCTAGTCTGCTCCCCAAATGGCCACCATTCCAGCCATCAGGAACTCCATCTGAGACTCCTGCATGGATTGCAGGGGCCCAAGTACTTGAGCCATGATCTGCTGTCTTGTTAGGCACATTAGCAGGAAACTGGGCTGGCAATCCAGTATGAGATGTCCACATCATGAACAACTTAACCACTGTGCCACAATACCAGGTGGCTATTTAGCTTGGTGGCAAGACACCCACATCCCTAAGAGTTTTTAATACCTGTCCCAGCTCCTGACACAACTTCCTGCTGATTGCACCCTGGGGGACAGTGACGATGGCTCAAGTAATTGGGTTCCCACCAGTTCTCTCCAGTGGAAGACCTCGACTGAGGCTCCCAACTTTGGCCCCACCCAGTCACAGCCATCGTGGGCATTTGGAGAGCTCTCCACCTGGCTGCAAACCCCTCCCCTTTCTCTGTCCCTCAAATAAACCTATTTGAATGAAATAAAATTGTGCATATACTGTGTGTTGCATGCCAATAATCATGAAAGTAATAATATATAAACAAATAAACTAAGAAAGATCATCTTGTGGCTGATTTTCCCAAAAAAGTAGTGAGTTTCAAAATTAATTGAAGAAAATTTCAGGAAGTGAATGTGCTGACAATCAGAGAAGGGGTGATCATTGGCATCATGTCCACATTGTCCTATGGTGATTTATTTTCCAGTTTTTCATTGAGAGATGGAGATTCTGACAATGCAGATTCCTTGCGGAGTCCTACTCCACCACGTTTGTTTAGATACGAGCATCCTACGATGCAAACAGGACCCCGGTAGACAAAACTAGGGATTCCTAGAAGCTGCATGTTTCCTGGTCTGTGCTTTTGCCTCATTTCTGAGTTGTAGGGAGCTCTCAGCCAAGCATCATTTGCAGGCACTGCAGCTCTTTGACGGATTGTTCCAGGAAGTGGTGACTCATTTTCCCAGTCTCTCGAATCTTGTCATTCTTCATCTCTGGTCAGGGGCCGGGGGGTCCCAGTTGTCTCATCTGTGAATCACCCTCTTTCGTGCCTCTTCCCAGCCTACTTCCTGCACACAGGCCAACGAGACCGTGTTTGCCTAGCCAACAGTGAGGAGAATGACCCCAGGCTGTTCTCTGGGTGACTGTCAAAATTCACTTCTGCGGTTATTAAACTGCAATGCAGAAAGCAGCCTACTTTGTACCTCCCCTTCCATTGCCCTGACTTCTATAAATGGCTTTGAACTTGAATCAGGTAGATTTCCCAGCAAGTTGAAGTAACCCAGTTTAATTAGTTCGAATAATGAGTATTTTTAGAGCAAAGTAGGAATTGCTTCACAATGCAAGCAGGGGGGTGGGAAATGTCTTCAGCATCCTCTCATCATGGTGCACACTGATTTAATGCATTCCTTTCTGCCTTCATCCTTGGCTGAGTTACACCGCAGGAAAGTCTTAGTGGCTGACAAGGGTTGGTTTAACACTCAAAGCACGTGTCCTTCATGTGTTGGCCAGAGATCTGCTTGTGTTGTATGTATTCCAGGACCCCGGATGAAGGAAAAGTTCCCATCAGGGGGTCTTCAAAATGTTCGTGCAAAATGCATGTTATGAAAATACTATGCATAGATTGCAAAGTGTCTTTCCAACAAAATAAATTTCGGCTTAGCATTGGGACACTCATGTCGTCTCATATCAGAGTGCCTGGGTTCGAGTCCTGGCCCCCACTCCTGATTCCCGCATCCTGCTAATGCACTCCATAGGAAACAACAGGTGATGTTGCAAATGACTGGGTCCCTGCCATCCGGGTCAGTGACCTGGACTGAGCTCCCAGCTCCCAGTTTCAACCTGGCCCAGCTCTGCTCATTGTGGGCATTTGGGGGGTGACTCAGTAGACGGAGCTCTCTGTGTCTCTCAAATAAACAAAAAATTGAAAATTATAATAATAATGTAAAGGTATGCCCTCGTAGTTGGTTAAGTGTTTTGTAGCAAGAGAAAAATAAATGGCAGAGGCAGGCGCCGCAGCTCAATAGGCTAATCCTCCACCTAGCGGCTCTGGCACACCAGGTTCTAGTCCTGGTTGGGGTGCCGGATTCTGTCCCGGTTGCCCCTCTTCCAGGCCAGCTCTCTGCTGTGGCCTGTGAGTGCAGTGGAGGATGGCCCAGGTGCTTGGGCCCTGCACTCCATGGGAGACCAGGAGAAGCACCTGGCTCCTGCCTTCGGATTCAGCGTGGTGCGTCGGCCGCAGCGGCCATTGGAGGGTGAACCAACGGCAAAAAGAAGACCTTTCTCTCTGTCTCTCTCTCTCTCACTGTCCACTCTGCCTGTCAAAAAAAAAAAAAGGCAGAAAACCCAATGGCTTTGAAGCTTCCACTTGGACTAACATTTTCCTTCTCATTTCATTGGCCAGCATCCCGCATGGCAAACAAGGAGACATAGTCCTTTCACAGGGTGGGGGCAGGGGTCAGATGACTGTAAGCAGGGCAACCTGCTACAGTGTACACTCTTGCTCATAAATAGTCATTTCCCTGTGCACTAGGCTATTCTTGGTTGTTATCTCAGAATACCTAAGGCCGGATACTCTAAAGAAAAGAGGCTGCATTATCTCGCAGTTTGTAGGCATCAGACTTGCGATCTCAAAGCTCCACGTGACACATCCAGTCTGGATGTGTGTCGCCTTGGCGTGGAGACACAGGAGCTTGAAAGACAGGTCACCCCTTTCCCCACACCCCTCACCCTCAACATCGCATGATGGACCATGGTCATACAAAGCACCGCAAACATTCCCAGCCAGAAAGCGAAATGGGAGAGAGAGATCGCAGTTGGAGGCTCAGAGCAATGGTGGAATTCTGGGGAGCAGACTTTGCAGTGGAGGCATTTTCCTGGATTACACCGTAGCTCTGCTTCCGGGAAGTTGCTCTAGATTTCCTTGTTCTCCATGCACGACTCCCAACTGCACCCTCTGAGAGATGGGTCCTTTTCCCCTTTTCTTGCACACATCCAATTAGACTGAGCAGAACAGGGCCTCTCCAGGGGCCTGTGTCACTTTATCTTTATAAATGGCTTGTGCCCATAGATCAGGAAACCTGAAGTTCACTTGGAAGTTTGAACAACCATAGTGTCTTTGTTTTCTTTTTCTATTTATCCAAGAAGCAGAGAGATAGACGGACAGAGCCCCCATATGCTGGCTCATTCCTGAAATGCTTGCAATGGCCAGTTATTGGCCAAGGCTGTCCCAGGCAGCAACCAGGAAAACCTGGGAACCAATCCAGGCTTCCCAGGGTAGAAGGAGCCTGTGCCTGAAGGCAGGCACTCTGTTATGGGATACAGCCACCCCAACTGGCATCTAAACCAAACACCTGCACTCACTGTGTTATTTACCGCAAGACTGTTCTTGGTTCTTGGCCAGATCAGCTCTCTCAAGAACTTTATCATTTTTTTTTATCCACTTGATCCAATGAGTTCATGTTGGGAGCCACATCCAGTTATTTTTTGGAGACATGCTTCTCTCCAACTTTAATAACAGTTGCCCTAGGAGAGCAACTGAACGCATACAGAGGTTTCATCAAGGGACACATTGATTTCTTTTCATGGCCTTGTGCTCTTGTTTCAAGCATTTCTCAGTTATATCTGTTTACTAGTTGGAAATGAGAAACAATTGCTTTTTTTTGTTTGTTTGTTTTTTGACAGGCAGAGTGGACAGTGAGAGAGAGAGAGACAGAGAGAAAGGTCTTCCTTTGCCGTTGGTTCACCCTCCAATGGCCGCCGCGGCTGGTGCACTGCAGCCGGTGCACCACACTGATCCGATGGCAGGAGCCAGGTGCTTCTCCTGGTCTCCCATGTGGTGCAAGGCCCAAGCACTTGGGCCATCCTCCACTGCCTTCCCGGGCCACAGCAGAGAGCTGGCCTGGAAGAGGGGCAACCGGGACAGAATCTGGCGCCCTGACCGGACTAGAACCCGGTGTGCCAGCGCCGCAAGGCAGAGGATTAGCCTAGTGAGCTGCGGAGCCGGCCAAACAATTGCTTCTTTTAACCTCACAAGACCAGGAATTTCTGAATGGCTTCGGTTCCAGGCTTACAAACCAAACTGTGCCCTGAGTCCATCTCGGTTGTGTAGTACCACATAGGAGGTGACCAGCTGTCACCAGTGTATGAACAAACCTACAATCTAACGCCAAAACTCGTGCAATAGAGATCTGTCCTCCAAGTTACCATGGGTGGTGGTTTTACCAATCTTTAAAAGAGATTTATTGGAGTGGTGCTGTGGCACAGTGGGTTGAAGCCCCAGTCTGCAGTGCAAGTATCTCATATGGGCGCTGGTTCGAGTCCCAGCTGCTCCTCTTCTGATCCAGTTCTCTGCTATGGCCTGGGAAAGCAGTACAAGATGGCCCAACTCCTTAGGCCCCTGCACCCACGTGGGAGACCTGAAAGAAGCTGAAAGGTGGAGTCAAAGAGAGAGACAGAGAGAGAGAGGGAGGGAGGGAGAGACAGACTCTTCCATTCACTGCTTCACTCTCCAAATGGCCTCAATGGGCTTGGCCAGACCAAAGCCAGGAGCCTTATCCAGGTCTCTCATGTGGGCACAGGGCCTCATGCACTAGGGCCATCATATGCTGCCTTCCCAGGCATATTAATGGGCAGCTGGATCCACAGCAGAGCGGCCGAGACGCAAAGCTGCGAGTTGGATACCGGGCACAGGTGTTCCAGGTAGAGTAGGCTGCTGACTCCACCCTCTGAGCATTTCACTGGATGTAGCTCCTGTTGCACTCACATTTCATTGGCTAAGGAAGTGACCTGACCAAGCCTGACATGAATGGAGTGCAAAGGCAGAATACTATGGCTGGAAGGACCAAGATACAACTGGGGATTCCCCCCCCCCCTTCTTCATACACATGGCTGTGAACTTGCTTGGTTTATCTGATAAGAGCATAAGAATATGATACATACTTAGAGATACCGCATCAGTCCAATTCCACGTTGCTACTCTAATAAAGCACTGACGCTGGGTGATTTGTAAAGAAAAGAGGTTGATTGAGCACATGGCTTTGAGGTTCAAGGTCATGGTGTTGGCATTGGCTCAGTCCTGGTGAGGGCCTCATGGCACACAGCATCACGGTGGCAGGGACGTGGGCAGAAGAGACCAGACGGTGAGACAAGAAGCCAGAGAGTGACCTGGGGAACACGCTCTCTTTTTTTCATAACAACTCACTCTTTGGGAAATAACCAGGGTCCCCCAGGAACAACTAATCCCTTCCAAAGTTAATACTTCTGCTGCTCTTGCCATCACCCACCAGGCCCCACCTCCTAAAGGCTCCGCCACCTCAACGCCACCACGCAAAAGACCAAGGCTCCCACACATGCCTCTTTGGGGGAGAAACGGTCAAACCACCTCCGAACCTTAGCAAGGTGCATCCTTAGGTACACATTCAAAACACGATGGCAATTTGTACTTTTAGGGAGTCGGTGATGCCTTGAGAAACATATGCATTGTCAGTGTGACCCAATCCTGACAGTGGTTGGCTGTAGGAGAAGGAAACCAAGCTAGGAGGTGGTACCTTTTTTCTCCAAGAGTCTAAATTGATGGAGGGGACGGGATTTGCACTCCCTGTGTTCCAGTAAATCCTTGCAAGTAGGCTTGGAGCAGAGCAGGATGCACACAGAACTGCTCACCTGACACCCTGAGAAGCTGAGATTCGTTTCTGGTGGGGGAGTGTGGGGCTCACCTGGCAGGCCCCCTGCCTGGTCCTTGTGCCCGAGGCCCACAGCCCCCTCACTGGTTTGCGTCTCTCTCCACAGTTTGACATGCAGAGGATAACCCTGGAGGAGCTGAAGCACATCCTGTACCACGCCTTCCGGGACCACCTGACCATGAAGGACATTGAGAACATCATTATCAACGAGGAGGAGAGTCTGAACGAGACCTCGGGGAACTGCCAGACGGAGTTTGAAGGAGGTAGGCGTCTGCGCACCTGCCTTCTCCCTGGGCTGGGAGAGACCAGAGCCTCCGGTGCCCGCTATGAAAAATGCGTCTGCAGTCTCTGGGGCTGCAGCCATCCTGTGCTGAAGCCAGGAAGTGAGAAAGGACATGAATAGGTTCATTTATCTGCCAAGATGCAAAGGAGCTTTTTCTTTTAAGTTTCTTTCCTGTCTTTTCTCCCCCCAAACTCTGCATTTTGGGGGGCACAACCCCCACTGGCCCTGTCTTTGCTCTCAGGATTCCCTCAAGCCACAGTTGGGTGTGTGGCTTTGTGGCGTATGCGTTACACGATGGAGGAGCTGCACAGGGGCTTGGGATGAATCCGTTCAAGTCCATTGGCAAACGGCGTGACCCCGAGCAGAGGCCGTACCTTGTCTGGGCACCCTCAGCTATAGACATCAGGAGAATTCACCTGCCACACAAAACCCCCAGCGACAGAGGACCTCTCTCTGCTCCCCGACTGCCCTGGCCAAGGCATGCCTAGTGGCAGAAGCATTTCATGAACCTAACCAGGTGGTTACAAAAGAACTAAGGCTCTCCTGAGGCTAAAACACTCGCAAAAGGCCATTTTTCTTGGGCTCATAAAAGAAAATGCAAGGAGGAAGAAAAAAAAAAAAACTACTTCAACTCCCAATCAGGAGAGAGTTCCTGAGATACAAAATAATGTAATCCTGCTTTCCAACTTTCAAAATCTGAGCTGCTTTAACAGTTCTGATGCACATCCCCCCAAAATAATGATAATTACATCAAAACATCACTGCAGGCTATCAGCAATGTTTCACTTGTTCAATGCTGACACACCTTAAAGAGGTCAAACTATTATTTTCTCTCTTCTTTTTGAGCAATTAGACAAGTCCATAGGCAAACACTGGAAATCCTCGCATAATTTTCTTCCTAACATTTTAATGGATTTTTGAAGGCAGGAGTTGCAGAAAAAAAAATTCTGCACCAAATTAAACTTATTGTTTGATCAAACTTTCCATGTACTTTTTGAGGTGTCTTAGTACACACTTGTTACATGGATACCAGAGTGACATTTGGTTGCTGCATAACAGCTGGCTCAGTACCTTAGGAGGGAGGCAGCTCAGGGCTTAGCTAGGCTCTAGGTCATGGCTGTTCCCTTTAGACCTGGGCTCGCATCCGACCCATCTCAACTGAACTGCCGCATCCGTGTGCCAGGACGAAAGGCCAAGGCAAGAGATAATTTTTGTTCTGAGATTACCAACTAAATCAGCTCAAATCAGGGCAATAGGGAATAGTGGAGACTAAGGCACAGTAGGCTGCAAAGCCTCCTTCTGGGGTCATTCACATTTACACTTTTTAAGAACGTTGCGTGCATTCAGCCGGCGCCGCGGCTCCATAGGCTAATCCTCCGCCTTGCGGCGCCGGCACTCCGGGGTCTAGTCCCGGTCGGGGCGCCGGATTCTGTCCCGGTTGCCCCT
Source organism: Oryctolagus cuniculus (assembly GCF_964237555.1). Lineage (NCBI taxonomy): Eukaryota > Metazoa > Chordata > Mammalia > Lagomorpha > Leporidae > Oryctolagus > Oryctolagus cuniculus. The sequence continues at coordinate 45,869,303 of NC_091450.1, forward strand.
CTTCCAGGCCAGCTCTCTGCTGTGGCCAGGGAGTGCAGTGGAGGATGGCCCAGGTGCTTGGGCCCTGCACCCCATGGGAGACCAGGAGAAGCACCTGGCACCTGCCTTCAGATTGGCACGGTGTGCCAGCCGCGGCGGCCATTGGAGGGTGAACCAACGGCAAAGGAAGACCTTTCTCTCTGTCTCTCTCTCTCTCACTGTCCACTCTGTCTGTCAAAAAAAAAAAAAAAAACCGTCACGTACATTAAACAACACCCAGCTGTGGTTCAGAAGCTGCGTGGGACTTCCCCCTGTGACACCTGGGCTGGAGTTGGAGCCCCACAGGTTATGCAAGATCAGAGCTTCATGGCCAGTGGCATTTCTAGCAGGATAAGGGCAGGGATAGGGAGTGTGGGAGGACCAGGAGCAGTGAGGTAGGCAGGGATCAGACCTGTGAAGACAGCTGACCCGCCCTTCCCATAGCTCTCAATCCTACATGACAGAACATGTCAAATGCTGGTGCAAGGAGAGTATTTGGGGTAGTATCCGCCCACTCATCCAGGGTCAACAATGAATGGAATGGAGAAAGTTCCGGACAATCTCATTTTCCACAGGAGACTTTGTGGGCCACTGTTTTGTTCAGAGAAGCCACGCTTTTGGGAAAGGTCAGGCTACCCTGGGAACTAATCTGGATTCTAAGCAATGTTTCTCATATTCCCAGATTCATAAAATCAATGCCTGGTAAGGGGGCTTCCATACAGAGGTCTTCCTGGGCCTGCTTTCATGATTAGCACTTGCAACACTGGCAATAATTACCTTTTAGAGAGCAGTAAGTGCCGTCACTGTGCTAAGTAGCTTGAAACTGATTATCTCACTTAACAGGAGAAATTCACACATTGGTTTGATGCTTGATGTCTTGACTCATTACATCAGGCTGTCTGCCCATTCTCATGTCAGAGAAATCTTTTTAAGATGTTAAGTCAGGGGCTTGCGCTATGGCATGGCAGTAGGCATCCCATATGGATGCCGGTTGGAGTCCCGGCTGCTCCACTTCCAATCCAGCTCTCTGTTATGGCCTAGGAAAGCAGTAGAAGATGGCCCAAGTCCTTGGGTCACTGCACCCACGTGAGAGACCCAGAGAAAGCTCTTGGCTCCTGGCTTCAGATTGGCACAGCTCCGGCTGTTGCCGCCAATTGGGGAAGGAGCCAGCAGATGGAAGACCTCTCTCTCTCTCTCTGCCTCTCCTTCTCTCTCTGTGTAACTCTGACTTTCAAACACATAATAAATAAATCTTTACAAAAAAAAAAAAAAGATGTTAAGTCAGACAGTGCTGTGTGGCACTAAACACAAGCTCACTGATTTCTCTGTCGGTTTAAGAATTTTCCAATCTTGGAAACGATCGAAGGAACTGGGACCTCTATTTGATGCCTGCAGCTCTCTCAAATTCAAGAAAGTGCCTTCCTCAGTGTCTCCAGGTCTAGGAAGGGATGTGCATCCAGGCCCTGAGCACCATCCCCCATGCCTTGGGGTTGAGTACGTTTGGAAACCCTGGCTGACCTTGAACTTTCCATTTCCCATCTTGCTCCCGTGCCTGTGGCCCACAAACCTGTGGGCATTGTTGAACTTCGTCCTTTTCTTATCAGAACCTGACTGCACTACGGTGCTGCTCTCGCCTCTTAGACCTTCTTAGCATCTCCTCCTAGCCCCGGCTCCAGCTGGGAGCCTCGGCCGTGCCCTCAACAACATCTCAAGAATCCCTTGCACTCCCTGTCTCTTCTGCTGTGCCTCGCCTTGGCCAGTGCAACAGCCAGCTGTGAACGGATCAGCCAGTTCCTTTTATTTATTTTGAGCCACAGAAGTCATTTCTCTTCCAATCAAATCTTCCTTACAACCCTAAATGATTAATGAGGGAGGGTAGCAGGGAGGGCATTTTTTTCCTAAGCCCCCAGAGCCCCACTCAAACCTTCTCTGCTTTGGCTGATCCCACCCACAGCACCGGGAAGCCCCTTCTTGATGCTCTTGCTAGTGCTTTGCTACAGCAAGTCTGCAACCAGAGCTAGGTTCCCCCACGGCAGCCAGTGGAATTCCTGCCCTATTGGATTTGAGAGGAAGGATCAATGAGGAAGAGGGCAGGGGGGTTGCCATCAGAAGATGGAAGGACCCTTCGGTCTCTGAGCCAGAGGAAGGAGTAGACAGGCAAAGAGACCCCCACTCGATGGCAGGGTTGGAATTTATGGGAGCCCACATTTGCTGAGTTTTGAACTCAGCAAAGTGAGAGCCAGGATGGAGTTTCAGGAGTGTGGGTAGAGTTTGAAGATGCTGCCTTGGGTGGCACATGGAGCCAAGTCAGTTAGAAACCAGCAGGAGGAGCTAATGCCCTGGGGAAGGCAGCAGAAAGTGGGTCCCTGCCACCCATAGGAGACCTGGATGGAGTTTCTGGCTCCTGGTTTCAGCCTGGCCCAATGCAGCCATCTGTGGAGTGAACCAGCAGATGGAAGAGCGCTCGCTCTCTCTCTCTCTCTCTCTCTCTCTTTCTCTCTGTAGCTCTGACTTTCAAAATAAAGAAATAGATCTCTTTTTTTATCTTTTATTTAATGAATATAAATTTCCAAAGTACGACTTATGGTTTACAATGGCTTCCCCCCCATACCGTCCCTCCCACCCACAACCCTCCCCTTTCCCACTCCCTCTCCCCTTCCATTCACATCAAGATTCATTTTCGATTATCTTAATATACAGAAGATCAGCTTAGTATACATTAAGTAAGGAAAGAAATAGATCTTAAAAAGAAAATACAGGGTGGCTTTGAGGCATTCCGAATCTTTCAGATCTCTCTGGGACCCCTTAGTAAGATAAACAGAGCTCGTAGCTCTTCTGTGTTCCTGTCAATCTTTGTGTCCTAATGACTTGGAAACCTAAACAGGTCAGCCTCTGCCCTAGCAGGATTGATGATGGAGGGTGCACCTTCTCACAATGCCCACTGACCATCCACACTCAATAAGAGCGTTGTAAGAGGTTTTGCTATGGTTCGACCACTTTTCACCGCCAGATAGCTTGTTTTTGGAGAACAGAAGCTCAGTGACAGTGAGACAAATGCACGTCTCATCCTTTGGTTCCAGTTACTGGCACAGATGGAATTTAGTGGTCTTGTGGTTGCATCATCCATCTGCCTGTCACTGGAAACTTAGCAAGTGTCCTTGGGTCCAAGTATACGATTAAGTTTGCTAGTGCTTGCCTCTGCTGTCTTCACTGGAATCCATACTGATTCAATCCAAGAGGAGAAAGATAGACGAAAACTGCCCAGTGCACCTGCCAAGCGCTGGCCGCTTGTTAACGTCTTGGACTGGTGCCTCCCTGTGGCCCCAGGAGACAGACCCCATTGCTCCTATGGTACAGGCGAGGAAACCGGGATCAGCCAGATGAAGTCCAAAGTCAAAGAAAGGTTAGGGAGTTGGCCCTGAGTCCAGCCCTGCTCTGGCCTCTTTGTATGTCACCCTGGGTCACTTGCCTTGGGCTTGGACACTTCAGAGTCTCCATACAAATGGCATTTCAACATCCCTACTCATTTTCCACCTCATTGCCAACCAAGGCGTGTTATATTTGGAAGCCGAGTGGAAGTGCAGCAAGATTGTGTGTGAGCCCTCGCCACACACACGTCCCTCTAGTTGTTGTCCCTAAATGGAATACCAGCTGTCAGAATTTTTCTAGACATTCTGACAACATGTACGGGAGAGGGAAGTGAAGCAAAATCATCCACTGGAGAATAAATAGTTTCTGTGAAAGACGCGGCAGAACTGTTCCATACCACTCAACGCTTCTCGGTGAAAGACTTAGAGAAATGGACGTCGGAGCTACTGCTCCCAGATCTGTGCTGACCGGCACTGTGGCCCTGGAATGCCACTTTAGTCTGAGCACTCTTTTCTTCTTGATTGGATGCAGAGTGTGGACAAGCGTGGTCCTACCTAGATACAAAATCATCCAGGCTCTGTGGGAGGAGAGGATGAAGTTTGTGCGCATATCCATTGTCCCCTGCTGAAGTCACAATGCTCTTTTCAGACTGTCAGGTGCACACTTGGCAACGGAAAGACCCGCCCGGTCACCTGACCATGCACGGTGGCTATCTCCTGCCCATCCAAACGAAAAGGGCACAGTATGTCATCCGCACCATCTGCTGCCAGCTCACCCAGGCTTGCGACATCCTGAAATAAAACCTTCCTCTGTCAGGAACGGTAGGAGGTCAGGGTGGAACTGAAGTCCATGGTCATTGATAGGACAGGAGATGATTTTGAAGGAGCGCTAGAACTTTCGAATTTTTTCTGTTTGGGAACCCTTTAGAGCAGACCTAGAGCTCCCGGAGAGTTACGAGATTCCGAGACACAAGATAGAAATCTGGATCTGACAAATCTACAAAAACTGGGCTGGGTTAAGAGCTCCTGGCTTGGGGACAGCTTTGTGGTACAGCAGGTTAAGCCGTGGCTTGCCGTGCAGGCATCCCATATAAGCAACTCTTCAAGCCCCCTCCTGCTCTACATCCCTTTTGCCTTTTGCCAATGTGCCTGGGAAGGCAGTGGAAGATGGCCCAAGTGCTTGGGTCCCTGCATCCCACGGAGGAGACTCAGTTGGAGTTCCTGAATCCTGGCCCAGGTGTGGCTGTTGCAGCCATTTGGGGGAGTGAACCAATGGGTGGAAGATCTCTCTTCCCTCCCTCCCTCCTTTTTTCCTTCCTTCCTTCCTTCCTCCTTCCTTCCTTCCTTCCTTCCTTTCTCTTCCTCTTATTCTTCTTTTTATCCTCCCTTTTCTCCCCCATCCCCTCCCCTCCCTGTGGTGCAGCAGGTTAAAGCCCTAGCCTGCAGTGCCAGCATCCCATATGGGTGCCGGTTCAAGTCCCAGCTGCTCCACTTCCAATCCAGCTCTCTGCAATGGCCTGGGAAAGCAGTGGAAGATGGCCCAAGTCCTTGGGCCCCTGTACCTGCATGGGAGACCCAAAAAAGCTCCTAGCTCATGGCTCTGGCCATTGCATTCATTTGGGGAGCGAACCAAGGGAATGGAAGACCTCTGTCTCTGGCTCTATCTCTCTCTCTGTAACTTTGTCTTTCAAATGATTAAGAAAAAACCACTTCCTATTAGGAGAAAGCCAATCAGGTTCCTTTAAGTGAAAGAGGGCTGGCTCAAATCGCAGGCAGTCACAGTGGTGAACTTAGGGTAAGCTGGACTCAAGAAGCTGGGGTGACATCCTCTCTCCCCATCTCTCTCCCCAACTCTCTCTCGCTCTCTCTCTCTCTCTCACTCTCTCTCTCGCGCTCTCTCTCCTTTCACACTCTCTGTTGGCATCATTCTTTGGGAGTAGGGTTCTCTCCTCACAGCTCCATCCTAAGAAGGGGCTTCTATCAAACCTGCTTGGCTCCCATGCTCATCTTGGGCCAAAAGATCATACCTGGACAGCCTGGCTTGTGATGATGGACGGGATCAGATCCCCAGAACCAGAGATGGGTCTTGTTTTCAGAAGAAGGGGGGTAGGGGCACTGCTGGACAGGCCCAGGCACCAGGGGTCCACAGTGAGATCCTCCCAGCAAACCTGAAATGACGGGCATGGGATTTCTGTGGTCACAGATGCCTCTCTTGCTCTTAAGAAAAGCAACATAAAACACACCAGTCTCACTCCTGTTCCCCTGGGGCCACATCCTCCATCCCTACCTGGGCAATGCTGAAACCATTGAATTCTAGATGGTTTGATGGAATTCTCCGTCAAAGGCTCTTAATTAGTCCCTTTTTTTTTTTAACATTTGTGTATGCACAGATGGGTGGATTTGAAAGAACAACAGAGGGGAGAGAGAGAAAGAGAGAGAGAGAGAGAGAGTTTCTATCATCTGGTTCACTTCCCAAATGACCATTAGAGCCAAAGCTATGCCAGGCCAAAGCTAGGAGTCCCAAATTCCATCCTGATCCCCGACACAGGTGGCAGGAATCCATCATCCACTGGTTTCCCAGACACATTAGCAGGGAGCAGGATCAGAAGCAGAGCAGCTGGGAATCAAACCAGTACTCTGATATGGGTGCTTGCAAGTGGCAGCTTAACCCACTGCACCACAACACCGGCCCCCATGAGTCCCATTTTAGGGAACAGAAATAGCCAATGTCAGAATCACGGAAGGATGACAGAGCAAGTGTGGCTCCCCAGCTTGGTGGTAGCTCTGGCTTACTGTGAGAATCCCCTGAGCTGGGGCGCTGACACTGTTTAGGTTTTTATGCAGTCTCTAAATTTACTTAATTTTATATAGTTGAAAGGCAGAGAGACAGACAGGAAGATCTTTTATCCACTGGTTCACTCACCAAATGCCTAAAACAGCCAGGGCCTGGCCAGGTAGAAACCAGGAGCCTGGAACTCAATCCGGATTGACCCCGTAGGTGGCAGGGACCCCGTCATTTGAGCCTCCTGCTGTCTCCCAGGGTGCACATTAGCAGGAAGCTGGATTCAGAAGCAGAGCCAGGACCGAAACTCAGGCAGTCTATGATAAAGGGCGCAGGCATCCCAGGCAGTGTCTTAACCATCCCGAAGGCCCCTAATCCTGCCTGAGAGATCCTGCTGTAGGTCTGCTATGGAATCATTGTGATTCCAATTTGACTCATTCAGACATCACAGGGATTATGGCTCCAAGACAGGTAGCCCAGTCTCCAAACATCAAGATGGAAGCCAAGGGGATTAGAACCCTTTCCTCCAGGCTTCCTGGCCAGCTGGTCAGTGACCAGGTCTGTGCAGATTTCTGTGTCCCCAGGGAAATTCCTGAGCCCTTGCCTGTCTGTGCCCCGTGGTACAGTATAAGGGGCACGTCCATCACATAGCTTAAAACCCAGGTCCCACCAAGGCAGCAAGAATCTGTCAGTGCAGGGGTCTGTGAACAAGCTTCGGGAAGACAGGAGACCCCACTCCTGTGTCCTCCTGCCTCAGTCTCTCTCAACCCCCATTGCATCCCCAAATGCCTCCCGGGCTTCTCCTTTGCTAGAAAGAGAGCTGGAGCTGGCGAGCTATTGGGAAAACACTCACACAAAGATTACCAGCTTCAAAATGCGTTCCAGAAAAGTAAAAGCTGAATGGAGATCCAAAAATGTCACCAAAGAGAACTGAAGACAGACATCCAGGGGACAGGAGTTGTGGTGGGGAAGGCTAAGCACCACCTGCCATGCCGACAGCTCTAGCTGCTCTCCTGACTCGGCTCCCTGATGATGTGCCTTGGAATACAGCAGAAGATGGCTCAAGCATACCTGGAACCCTAACACCCGTGTGGGAGACCTGGATGGAGTTCTGGGCTCCTGGCTTCGGCTTGGGCCAGCCCTGGGAGTTGCAGCCATTTGGGAAGTGAACCAGCAGATGTAAGATCTCCCTTTCTTTCTCTCTCTCTCTCTCTCTCTCTCTGACACTCTACCTTTCAAATAATCAAATATTAAAACAGCCATCCATAAAAAAAACCAAACTTGTACATAATTAGAATTAGTTCCAATAGCCATAGAATATAAAACCACAATGTGGTCTATCCATTTAATGGAATAAGACTTAACCATAAAAAGAACAAGTATTGATACAGGCAATAATACAGAGGAAACTTTCTAAGAAGAAGCCCATCATTGAAAGCTATGTTGTGCATGATTCCGTTGATGGGGAATGTTCAGAATAAGCAAATTCATAGCAACACGGAGTAGATTCACTATGGCTTGGGGCTGGGCAGAGAAGAGGATGAGGATGAATGATATTGGGTGCAGGGAAATGTGTTAGAATTAGGTAGTGGTGATGGTGACGCAACCTTATAAATGTGCTCAGTGCCCTTGAATTGGACTAAGAGAGTTGAGTTTTATGGTGTGTGAACTCTAGCTGAATGAAAAATAAATATTTACAGCCAGACCATTAACGACAAGCAAATAAATAAAAGGAGAAAGCCCTTGAGAAACTTCCAGGGAGATTTCAGTTGCTGGGCTCAGGAGAAAGGACAGGGGCGGTCAGAGGACCCTGCTGGCAGGTGGTACTGGCAGGGTCGGGTCTTGGGGGAAAAGGGCAGGGAAGACCCCTGCTTGGCTGGAACAGAGGTGGCCAGGGAGCAGGGGTCCAGGGGGCTAGGAGTAGCAGAGGAAAAGCAAATAGGAGTAGGGCATGGTGCAAAATGGTGCTACGGAGACAAGAGGCTTACTTTAACTCCCAGTTCTCGTCTGGTGATGCCAGAGTCTTTGGGCAGAACGTGGCATCCCACCCATGATGGGAACATACATGTTTCTGTTCTGTGGCTTTAAATGAAGTCATCAGGGTAGACTCGTTGGGGCTGCACCCTACTGACCTAGTCTTCCTTCTCAAGGCACCGCCTCTAAATATACCAGGGCTGGCTCAAGTTCACGCCCTCTTACTGCTTAAGTCTCAATACATGATGTCTAGGGGGACACTCAAACCTCACCTAAATCATAGCAATAGCCAGAGAGGCCTTAAATTATCTTTTAAAAAATTTATTTATTTATAAGTCAGAATTACAGAGAAAGAGGTAGAGGCAGACAGAGATATATATATATATATATAGAGAGAGAGAGAGAGAGAGAGAGAGAGAGAGATCTTCCATCTGCCAATTCACTCCCCAAATGGCCGTAATGGCCAGGGCTGGGCCAGGCAGAAGCCAAGAGCCAGGAGCTTCTTCCAGGTCTCCCTTGTGGGTGGCAGGGGCCCAGACACTTGGGCCATCCTCCACTGCTTGCCCTAGGCACATTAGCAGGGAGCTGGAGCAGCTGGGACTTGAACCAGTGCCCATGTTAGATGCCAGCACTGCAGACTGCAACTTAACCCACTGTGCCACAGTGCTGGCCCAGAGTTAAGTTATTATTAAGAAATACATGAATTGGTGCCCTGAGCTAATCCCACCTCGGTTGCCAGTGACCTTGGAGTCTACTTTTTGGAGCATCAGGCTCTTCATCTAGCCAATGGAGGTCACATATCCAGCTCCTAGGAGATGTGCACCTTGCAATCCTGCACACACACAAACACACAAAGACACACTGCTCACAGCCCACTGCATACTCAGTAAGTGAAATGTTGGAAAAGATTCAAAAAAGGGAGTTAGCCCTCTTTGAGTCCAAACAATAATCCAGTACATTTATATGTCCCTAGTCCTCACAATGAGGTAGATCTTAGTACTCCCATTTCAGAGATGAGGAAGTTGAGGCCCAAGGAAATTGCTTTGCTCCAGCTCAGACAACCAACATGTGGAATGATCGGGATTTTTGCTTTGGTCTAGCCCCAAAGCCATGACCTCTTGCAATACCGCATAATTAGTGGAGATGCCAGAATTCGGCATAAAATGAGTCCCACCAAGGCACAAAGTGTGAGTTACAGACTTCGGCTTGCAATCTGTTTCAGAGGTACTGTGACCAGCGAATGGGAATACGTTCAACTGGATTCTCCAGGCACTCCCTCCACTCCTTATCTCTCCCTCCCACTTCTTTGAAGGATTTAGAGAACAAAGTTGCAGCCGCTCTCCTGGGGGTAAAATCCCGCTGCCCTTAGCTTAGCCTTTTTTCCTGAGTGTGCTTCACAGAGAAAGCCTTCAACAAAAACCCTCCCTCGGCTTTCTAAATGCACAGTGTTCTCTTCCTGACTTTCCATCCGCCCTGGGGATGGAATAGGATAGGGCTGCTCTCAGAGGCATCACCACCCCAAGGGGGTACCCAGCATGCATTAGTAGAAATCAGCCAGGGCTGGCGCCGCGGCTCACTAGGCTAATCCTCCACTTTGTGGCGCCGGCACCCCGGGTTCTAGTCCCAGTCAGGGCACCGGATTCTGTCCTGGTTGCCCCTCTTCCAGGCCAGCTCTCTGCTGTGGCCAAGGAGTGCAGAGGAGGATGGCCCAAGTGCCTGGGCCCTGCACCCCATGGGAGACCAGGAGAAGCACCTGGCTCCTGCCATCGGATCAGCGCGGTGCGCCGGCCGCAACACGCCGGCCATTGGAGGGTGAACCAATGGCAAAAGGAAGACCTTTCTCTCTCACTGTCCACTCTGCCTGTCAAAAAAAAAAAAAAAGAAAGAAAAAGAAAAAGAAAAAAAAGAAATCAGCCAGGACCCAGAACCGCCTCTGGTTTGCGACTTCCATGTAACCCATCTTGTTTTCCAATATGGAAAGCTTCTTTTGAAATTTTTTTTCATTTTTTAAAGATTTACTTTATTTATTAGAAAGGTAGAGTGATAGGGTGAGGAGAAGAGAAGGCAGGTCGAGGGGAGAGATTTTTTTTTTTTCCATCCGTTGGTTCACTCCCCAAATGCCTGCAACAGCCAAGGCTGGGCCAGGAGCCAGGAATTCCATCTGGGTCTCCCACGTGGATGGTAGGGACCCAAGCACTTGGGCCACCATCATCTGCTGTCTCCCAGGATGCATCGATAGGGAGCAGGACTGGAAGTGGAGCCGCTGGGACTTAGCCCAGCACTCCCGTATGGAATGCTGGCTTCAACAGCAGTGGCTTAACCCCGCTGTGCCACAATGCCTGCCCCAGCTCTCTCCTTCCTACAAATCACCTCATTTTTCCTTCCTGATAGTTGGCATCTTTCCACATCTCCCCCTCCTGGGAGGAGGCCCATCTCCCCATCAACAAAACTGTCTTCCTCCAGGCAACAGTTTCAGACTCAATCAGCAGGTGGAGCACTGGACCACAAATCCTTGAAATCTCCCCAAGGATGCGGAAATCCCATGGATGCAGATGGATTAAAAACAGCAAGATCCAACTGAAGAGATGAGTCAGGGACAATCAACACCTATTGGATAGGGAACGTCTGAGGGCTGGGGGTGGGGGTGGGGTGCTCTCTGGGAAGTGGGGACTGTTGGAAGTGGGGACTGTTTGACGTCATCCGTTAGGGAAGATCCATTCGCCTTCGGAAACATGGTCCGCTTCCTGCTTCTTCCCTACGATTTGCAGGGATTTGAAGGAGCCATGTAGTGGCAAAGAGGAGAGGTCATTGACATTGAACTTTTGCAGGTTCTGGAAAGACAGGTGAACCTTTCATTTTCACCAGTCTTCTTTGATAGGTGAATCTAATCTATTTTAATCTAATCGAATGAATCTAATGAACCATCTTCCCCAGTCTGATTTTCTCAACACACACACCCTCCTGTCTCCCGCCACATAACCCCACCCAGGGCTACTGAACCCGAAACTCTGCAGGCAGGGGCCCAGCAGTTGCCTAATTAATTTCTCTGAAGAGCCTGGAAAACCCAAAGAGATGTGACTTTCTCATTCTGCAGTGGAGCTGAGAGTCCCTTTAGTGATAGCATCCTAGCCAGTGCAATGTTTCCACCTGTCCCTAGGACTGCAAAGGAGATGTCCCCAGCAGGCCATCAAGGGGGAGGGGAGGACCAGTGGAAGTGTGGGGGGAGGGGAAGGTGGGTGGGAGAGAGGAGCAGGTGTAGAGGGAACAGAATTGTGACATCAGAGTAGAGCTGAGGTTCCCGTCTGAGCAGTGATGCCTAGAAGAGAAACTTGCTCCACCCCAGGGCGCCTTGTCCACGCTTTTCTTTCTTGTGATTTGCAGCTCGCTATATCTGATCCATTGATAACCCCAGCTAAGTCTTTGGGGTGGGGGGAGGGTGTTACATGCATAGTTTTTATAAAAAAAAAAAAAAAAAGATGGTGCGCAATGTAGCAGGAGCGACAGAAAGAATAGGAGAAGGCATTGATTGCTCAGTCAGGATCTTGGGGGGATGTTGGTCACTACAGGACCTGGTGCAGAACCCCCTGGCTCCAGAAAGAGAGAGATTTGGGCCCCACCCCCATCCCCGGCCTCACACCTGACCCATGCACAAGCCCCACTTCTCAAACTTTAGCATGGCCGGCGCCGCGGCTCAATAGGCTAATCCTCCACCTAGCGGCGCCAGCACACCGGGTTCTAGTCCCGGTCAGGGCACCGGATTCTGTCCCGGTTGCCCCTCTTCCAGGCCAGCTCTCTGCTGTGGCCTGGGAAGGCAGTGGAGGATGGCCCAAGTGCTTGGGCCCTGCACCCCATGGGAGACCAGGAGAAGCACCTGGCTCCTGCCTTCGGATCTGCGCGGTGCGCCGGCTGCAGCGCGCCAGCCGCGGTGGTCATTGGAGGGTGAACCAACGGCAAAGGAAGACCTTTCTCTCTGTCTCTCTCTCTCACTATCCACTCTGCCTGTCAAAAAAAAAAAAATTTAGCAGCATCGTGGGCAGGGCTGCTCAAAGAGATTGCTGGACCCTTACCCCGTAGGCTGTTCCAGCAGAGCTGGAGTGGGTCTGGCCAATAATCTGCAGTCCACATGAGTCTATGTGAGAATCTGCATTTCTGCGAAGCTTCAGGGAAAAGCAGAATGCAACTGGTCCAGGGACCCCTCCTGCAGAGCCACTGTTTGAACAGCTGGGGAGGAAAAAAAAAAAAAAAAAGCCAGAGGCACTCAGAGAACAATGCCACGGAAGGCCAGGTGCTCCCAGCAAAGCACCCAACCCTTGCACCATCTGCATCCGGGACACGTAGCAGTGACCGCAGGGTGCCTTCTGGAACATTCCATACGGTGTCCGGCTCCGAACGTCACTCTAGTTCTGTTCTATCTGGAAATTGCTCCCTTACCTCCAACGTCACATCAGCCACACGGCCTGTGTCGTAGAGGTTTTACCGGAGCTGTGATGTTCGGTCTCTCCCCCAGCGCCCCCATGAGGGCTCGGCTGTCTCCATGTTAGCAGTCCCATCCCACAGGGGGACCTGCTCTTGGCTTGTTGAGAAAGAGGTGCGTTTGGTCTCACTGCCATCTCTCTCTCTTCTCTCCTCCAACCCGCCACGCCTCCCCTCCCCAACGTGTCCCCTCACCCACCCCACCCACTTCCAGTGCACTCCCAGAAGCAGAACAGACAGACCTGCGTGCGGAAGAGCCTCATCTGCGCCTTCGCCATGGCCTTCATCATCAGCGTCATGCTGATCGCGGCCAACCAGATCCTGCGGAGCGGTATGGAGTAGCCGCAGCCCCCCGCAGCCCCGCCGCGCCGCCAGCTAGTGCGCATGTGCATGCCCCGCGGGCAGTCTCCGCTCCTGCCCACCGCAGACCTGGACCTCACGGATGGACTCGGACCACGGCTCAGCACGGGACCCAAGGCTGCAGCGCACCCGGGGTTGCCGATCAACTTCATCTCCTTGGCAGGGACATACAAGGGCTGTCTTCAACGCTTTAATGGTTTTCGTTTCCTAATGCAATAAATAGCCAGGAGTTCCGAGTTTCCGCTTCGACCGCCAGTAGTAACTCCGAAGCAAAACTTTGTTTTCATCTCGAAATTCCGGTTGGCCATCAGGTGGCCCGGTGGCGTAGGAGAGCGAGAGAGAGGCGTGAACACAGTCACCTCCACTCCCCTTTCGTCCAACCCACAGGTCAGCAGAGACCCTTCCCCGACCCAAGGTGGACCCTCGCGTGCAAAAGGCTGACTTTCGGGTCGTGCTATTTTGGCTTCCTTCCACCACCCCGTGGAGACCACCACACACCTCCCCACCCCCGAGGCATGAGGGGAAAGCCATGACATGGGGTGCGGCCCCCAGCGGTCTGCTGCTGCACCCCCACTGCTTCCGTTCTTACTGCCTTTTACTACAGGACTCCGGCGGGCAGAGTTGGGGCCCTCTCGGTTGGTTCCGTGGCACTTGGCTTTCTGTTCCTAGAGCCCACCCCGCACCAGCATTCTGGAATCTTCAGAGAGCCTTCTCCCAGCTTTGCACCTGTTGCTGCCGAGAGAGAGAGAGAGAGAGAGAGAGAGAGAGAGAGAGAGAGAGAAGCGTGATTGTGAGCATCGCTATTGACATCAAGTTCTGGGTCCCTCTCGTGTGACATCATTCCTCCCTGATGGCTGGCTAGTAGCTTGTCCTCCCTCCTGGGCTCATCCCCGCTTTTTTGGGGGGTGGGGGAGGGAAAAAGGGAAGACAGCCAGGCTCGAGCAAGAGGAGGGACCTTGACCGACAGGGCAGCTGCTCACTCTGCACCCCCAGCCGCCCCGAGCAATGGACCTGCTCCAGGATGTCGTGCCTGGCAGCCTCTTTAAGTTAAAAATCCATGTACATACGTGCGTCTTACCTTTGCCTCATCCTGGAGTTTGCGTTGTTAGTTGGTCTTCCCCAGCGGAAGATCACACTACTGTGCTTCTCCGAAAAACCTTCCGGCGTTCAAATTCTGCATGGATTCAGTGGGGAAAGACAGGGGGCGCTGGGGAGCTTAATGAGCTTCGCTACCATGACACCTGGCTGACTCCCGCCTGCACATCCTTTGGCGAGGTGAGGGCACTGGCTCCGGCGGTCGGTTTCCAACACCCCCATCAGCTCTGTCGTTTGCCAACTTTGCCCAGGTGCCCTGTCAGTCACCACTGTTTAATTCGCACTCGCATCAGCAGATTAGCCAGTAATCTCCGGATGTGTTATTTCCCTTTATACTCAGGTCTTGATTTTGGTAGTAGAATTGTCTTGCTCCTATCTTTTTCTGATGGCTCCCTAAAGCATCATGCCCCCTCCTTTCTTCCAGTATTGAGGAACCAGGACCTCTCCCCTCCCAATGCTGTGGAGGCGGTTTGGGGGTACAGTGCGTGTGTGTGTGTTTGTGTGTGTACCTGAACCCCTCCTGGAGCCTACTCACCCCTCCACTTCCCCCCTCCCTGCTTCCTTAGACTTGGAGTGTCCGAGGGGCTTCAGTCTTCTACTTCAACCCAGCCAATACGAGAGCTGCCCGCCCCAGCCTGGAGACAGCTCTAAAAACTTGCCCACCTTGGTGAGAATGAAACTACTCATGATGAGCACAAGTCACACAGAGGTTTGAGCCATAGCAAGGGAAGAGTGACACAGGGGCTGAGAATCTCCCTGTAGACTCACCTGGAACCTGGCACATCCAGCCCCCCACCCCCACCCCAACACCTGCCTCTCCTGCCACATGAACTCACACCTGCCCCTGTCTGTCTCTCCCTTCGGCTGACTTACCCAGGTCCCCTCGGGATGAGATTTCTAACCCAGAAGAGATCCAGTGCACAATGCTAATCCATTGGATGATTTTGCCCAGCTCAATTCGCCCTCTTCCTGCTGTATGTGGTTGGGAGTGAGTGCATAGCCAGCCTGGCAGGGAAGTGCTTCTCCGCGCTTTGCTGACCTCTGAACCCCTAAGCCACACCCTCCTGGGAGTGGGGGTGGCTGGGGGTGCAGGATGTTACATAGACAGAATAGCAACTCAGGACCCATTCCCCTGGATGAGACTGCAAGGCTGCACTGAGCTGGCCGTCCGGACAGAAGTGAGCACTTCTTCAAAGGCTGCCCTCCTCCAAGTTCTTGTACCTCCCACTGGCGCCTGTTGACCCGAAAGGAGGCAGAGGTCAGAGTTCATGGACACAGAAATTAGCCATTGTACCAGGGTGGGGATTAAAGGGAGTTCTGTAGAGGCACCAGTTCTGTAGCCTGTCCCCTACAAAGTCCTCAGTATCTTTTCCCAAAAGGGACCACTTTCTCCTCTCCCAGGTCCTGGAAGCAATGGCGACCCTCCCCAAGAAGAGTGCACCGCTCTGGGTGTGCTAGGGAAGGAAGCCACAGAATTCTTGCTGAGAGTCTGGAAGCTCATCTCCCATGCAGTAAGCTTGCACAAGACACTCAGGGGCCGAGAGACACAGCTTGCGGAGGCAGCCCTGAGCTCATGGCCTTCCTTGGTCTCTGGGGCTCAGAGCTGGTGCCCGTGACTTGCCCCTGGCTGCTTAGCTTGGACAGTGCATCTCAGATCTATGTAAGATGGCAGGCAACCCTACCCCCATGACTTCTGCAGGAACTGAGCCGTAGGAGCCCAACCCTGCCTGAGTCTGTCCAGGAATCCATGCAGGAGAATTGCAGAACGGCCCTGCCCTGGAGAACACCTGTTAGTAAGGGTCTCAAATCAGAACCCACAGTGACCCCCACAATGCTAAGAGTCCATGACCTCCAGGACTTCATGGGACCCTTCTCCCTCAACACCTGATTGCTCAGCTCTCCAAGAAGGGCTGCCAGCTGTGGCATGGCCAGGCCATGGGCAAGCCCAGCCTGACTCATTCTTACTGCAGGAGCAGGTGCCCCCCCGGGGGCGGGGGGCACATTTTTACTTGGGAGAGAAAAGGCAACAGAGCCTGGCCCCCTTAACTCCCCAGAGAAACTGTCTCTCACCATCCCAGATGCAGACAGAGCCCCCCCATCGGGGACATTGAGCAGTGGCTCCCAGAACGTGCGTGGGTCCCATGTGACCAATCTGTTAAAAAAAAAAAGTATTGCCATGGCAACCTTTGCATTCCACCCGGAGTTTGCCAAGGCACACAAAAATAGGGAAGATTTTCTTAAGGAACACTCTCAAAGAGCATACCCGTTCTGATTGCGCCCTGGCTCCGCCCATCTGCACCCTGCTGGGGGCGGGATCACCCTCCAAGAATCCAGTGGTTTCTCTTCCTTTTTCTCTGTATTTGAACTTGTGGTTCTGTTGACTCAGGAGAACAGGAGCCACCTGTGAGCTCGATGGTGCCCTCCTCACCCACACCCTCTACCCGATATTCCACAACCCCAGGGCCCCTTCATCTAGGCAAATAGGCAGAAATACACTTGAAGGCCGAAAAAGATTTTCAGGCTGCAATCTTTAAAAGCATCTGTTTGCCTGTTGAGAAGCTCACTCTGCCGAGCCAGAAACATGAACTTAAATGAACCTGAATTGACGTGTGGTCTCAGGCAGGCCCCGGTGGGGTTTCTAGAAGTTTCTAGGTGTTTTATCTGCAGAGAACAAGATGTGTGCTAGAGTCTTGTTTTCTCTCCATACTTGGCTCCCTTCTCAAATTTCGCGTGACAGATGGTCTGATGGTGGTGTGGTTATCCCAGAGAACCTAATGAAAGATGGACAGTAATGACTGTCTCAGCCTCCCTCCCACTGAATCATAAAGCGATCCATCTCACGACTGGGAGGAGAAGGTCATCTGTTATTTCAAATTCCTCCTACGAGGCTCAAGTCCAGACTCGGGCTATAAATCAAAGAGAATTTTGCATATTGTTCTTAACCTGTAGCTAACGACCTGCCTGGGAAGGGACAAAGGCATAGCTGAAAAATTAAGTGTGTGACCACCAAGGGCTGGCCTGGCCACGTGTGGCTCAAACCATAGTGGGTTCATTTACTGCACTGATTATTGCTCCAAAGACCCCCATAATTGTCTAATTCACCCTGTTCCACTGAGAGGCAGGGAGGGTCTGGAATCCCCGCTTCGAGAAGAGGCCCCTTTGTCCATCATGCTGTGATGACACGGAGGAATGGAGGACCAGGCACCTCAGGTCACAGCTTTGTTGGTGGTCTCTTCAGGGCTCCCGAACCTAAAGACCCTGTCTTAGCCATCCTCCCTCACTACCTGATCGCTCAATTCCCCCAGAAAGAAAAAAAAAAACTGTCAGAAACAGAAAAGAAGCCATCTTCAGCAGCTAAGCTGTTCAAGTTAATTATTTATAGTGATGGGAGAATAGAGGAGGGTTCAGGCTGCCTCTTATGGACCCTGTCTCCATAATTTAAGTGTCAGAACTGTTTAGCTTCACATCACACTTGCTTTGACTAAGTCACTCAGGGGACCGTCCTCAGTTCTGTGGCCCTGCAATAGATGGCTGGTTTGGAAGAATAAGGTCAAGTGCACCAACCAGCTAAGCCTCCCTCCTGGTAGCCTGTGCCCACTGCTAATGCACATGGCCATGTTATCAGCTGTGTTTCTATTTCACATTGATTTGAGATACTCTTTATTTGGTCTCCAGGGACCTAATATTAATGCTCAAAAAGTCTTCAAGGCAACATTAATTTGCTTCAATTGGCTTGAAGGATACCATAAGAAACCATTTTTTTTTCTAATCTCAAAGAGACAAGTCCTCAAAATCTGGACAGAATTAGCCCAGCCCCCTGGTCCTACTCCAACCATGGGTGATTTATCCATTGAGCATCCTCCATGCACAGGGCCTGACTTCCTCTACCTCTTCCCCTCGGGGTGGTGAGTTGACTTTTGAGCCAGTGTTTCCCACACTGTTGGAAGTTATCGTCCAAGTTTAAAGGAAGCAGACGCTGGAGGATCCCTGAAGGATGCTGACACCTGCCAAGCACAAAGTGCCTCTCTTGGTGTCTCAGACCTGTGGATCCAAGAGGCCAAGGGAGCAGAGCAAGGACTTGGAAGCTTGGGCATCTTATCTGTGGGAAGGGCAGGGGCCAGGATCCTTCCGTCCACTTTGCTTTGAGTGGCTTCTCTCTCTGGTTCATCGGTTTAGTCAGAGGAAAGGAACAGCAAAGCTCCTCCCTTGTAGCATTCTGTTTGTGTTTGATACACAAGCCAGAGTGGACAGCCACTGATGGAGGGTCACCGTGTCGCCTCCCCACATTGCATTCCTGACCCAACGGCTGCTTTTTTTTTTTTTTAGCACAAGTCCCAAGAGACACTCATGATAAAGCATCTCTTTTGGGATCCCTGGTCTTTCAACCAAACGACGCCAGTGGCTGTGTGTGGCAGAAGTGATTTGTTGATTCCCTTCGGAACTTGCCGATTCAAGTGAGAATCAAAGAGGGGTTCTACGTCCTTGTGGTCACCTGTGTGAACACAAAGGGGACACAGCCCCCTCAGATGGGTGTCCTGGGGCAGAGTGCATGAGTGATTAGGGTGAAACAAAGACTCCAAGATGCCTGTCTCTGCTTGTGTGAAGTTCTCCCTAGACGCTTCTAGATAAAGAGCACAATTTTCACTCCTTTGCCTTCCTTTCTGGCCACTGGAGCAGCTGTGCCAGTCTGCTCGCTGGCGGTGGTTTTTGTGGTCATTCGCAGCACTGCAGAAGGAAGAGTCGTGATCCGTGGTGAGTGTCAGGAATTACATGAGCGGTCTGAGTTGGGTGCCCAGCTACCTGTGGTGGCTGTGGAGTGATATCGAGCAGGAGCACTTGCTGTAGCCATGCACCTGCTGTAGCCGCGCACCCGCTATAGCCGCGCACCTGCTATAGCCATGCACCTGCTATAGCCGCGCACCTGCTGTAGCTGTGACTGGGCAGTGATGGGGATGCAGAGCAGGAAGAAAGCAGCTGCAGGCCCCTTCTGCCCCACACCACGTCCTAGGTTTGTGTCCTGTTTCCCTTTGCCCTAAAGTATACTGAGGACCCAGGCATTGTTTGTACAACAAGCCCTTCTGCTCTTCCCAAACCAGAAAGGAGCCTTGATTTTCACAGGCCAGTGTCTCTCTCTGCCCTCTTCAACAGAGAGCCAAAACAATGTGATTTCTGCCCTGAAAACCGAGCTGAGTGGGCAGGGAGCCCTTGAGTCGCGTCTTAGCAGGGTTTCGCTGTTTTTGCTCAGTTCTGAATCCAATAGAAGCTATTTCTCCAAGACTAACCAGACACAGGGCCCTTTGGCTGGAAATCTGATGCAGAGTCTGGCCAGGCAGGGGTCAGCCTCTGTAGGGTGGGGTGAGGGTGGGGTCACCGTGATCCCAGTGGTCACAAATTCGAGACATGCGTGAGTGGTTTCTCAAAGCACAGAAGTCAGTGACTGGACTGCTCGCCCCACCGCGGTGGGAGGAGCTAGAAGCACAGTTGAGGACGATGGTGATCAGATGATTGGAGCCTGGCGGTGCGTGTACGCAAAGTGAGCCAGTGAGACCCAAGTCACGGATCACACACTTCCCCTTGTACCTCATCCACACCCCCACTGTTTTCCCACGCAGTAGAACTCGGTGATCTCTGCCCTTCGGTAATGACCGAGTCAGCAGACTCGTTGAAAGGGAATCTTTATATACAATGTAAATATTAATATAAATTAACTCCGCATGCAACTTCCTGACCAAATGGAGTATATATTATTAATCTCTTATCTTAGTGTATAAAGGAAAATTGACTGCCATATTTATCAGATGTTTTCTCTAACCAAACTTGTCTGTAAATATATAATCTGTATAAAAAGAGTCTAATTTACCATTATTTATGCAATAGAACAAAAATAAAAGTTCTTTTGTTTTTCTTTTGATGACAGAGTCAGTTTATTGTCTGTATCATTTTCTTGGCCAAAAGGCCATGAAGACTCCAGCCTGGGACCCCCAGGGGCAGCCAGGGGCAGCAGGCTGGGCAGTGGGGCTTTGATGAGTGATTGACATCAGAGAAACAAACTGCGTGTGGAGCATATGGTGAGAAATATGCACTATCTTCCGGCTGGTGGGCAGACGTTATAATTATGAAAATTGTGCAGACACCCAAGCTAATGGTGTCATCGCTTGGGGATTCCATTTGCCAAGTTCTCAGCATCGGCATGCAGGCATTGCATAACTTTAGCTTAAGCTTTGGGAATCTTTAATGTTCTCTGAGCTTCTTAGACATAGAAAAAAAGATACTCATTCCCTCGCAGAGATAAGGAAACCTAGGGGACCACAAGGGAGGGAAGTGACTTGATTCAGGGCCTCAGCCGAGATCTTGCTTGAATTTGGGCCAATAATAGGTTGACCTCCTGTCTCCCAGCACCAGGAAACCTCTGACTCTATTTTGTTCACTTCTCAAAAATGCTATCACAGATTTTTTTTTTCCGCCCAGGTAGTTGTCCTTAGCGAAAAGCCTGAGTTTCCAATTAGGGAGAATCTCAGAGGATCCCCTAGGATACCCCCACTTTAAATGTTGCATTTGGGGGCTGGCATTGTGGCACAGAGATCAGCCTGCTAACAACACCAACATCCGGTTTGAGTACCGGTTTGAATCCTGGCTGCCGCACTTCCAACCCAGTTCTGTGCTTAAGTGCCTGGGAAAGCAGCAGAGGATGGCCCAAAGAGTTGGGTCCCTGCCACCCACGTGGGCGATCCAGATGTAGTTCCTGGCTTCCGGAATTGACTGTTGCAAGCATTAGGGGGAGTGAACCAGTGGATGGAAGCTCTCTCCCTCTTTCTGTCACTCCACCTTTCAAATCGATCAATCAATACACTCCTTGATGCTTCATTGTATATACTTTCCTAGAAGAAACTTGCAAAGTGAAATCACTGAGATTTTCATGATTGTTTTACATTTCCAAAATGACAGAATATTCTAGGCACAAAGGGAGCCTCCAGGGAGACAGCGATTTTATCCTCTCTCGTCTGTGTTTTAAGATCTCTTTTGCCCCGAGCAAAAACTTAGTCATGAAAATGCACTCCCATGGGCTACTTATCCCAGGCTGTCTCTGCACAGCCGACAGCCAGCCAGGGCACCCCCAGAAGAACTGACCTCTGCACACAAAGATAGCAATAGTGAAACATGAAAGCTCACTGCCCAGTGTTCCAAAGGAAAATTAAAACCCCACGGTAAAACGAAGCTCTCCCTTAAGGAGGGAGCCTCGCTTTGAGTCCTTGTCCTGTGATTCTGGAGAGAGGTGAGTGCTGTCTGTGATGCAGGTACCGGCACAGGCACAGTCACAAAGACGCACCCATGCTTCCTCCTGGCCGGATCTGGAAAGTTCTCCCTAACAAGGAGTTTGGCTTTTTTGTTTTTAAAGACCATTTTCGTTTATTGCTTCATTATTTAAAAAGCAGAGACTCCGAGGGGGAAAAAAAAGACAGAATGAGATCTTCCATTCTCTGGTTCACTCCACAATAGCCAGGCCTGAGCCAGGCCAAGCCCAGGAGACTGGAACTCCATCTAGGTCTCCCAGCTGGGGCTCAGGAACCCAAGTGCCTGGGCCATCACCTGCTGTCTCCCAGGGTGTTCATTAAGAGGAAGCTGGGGTAAGAAATAGCCAGGACTCAAACCCAAGCAGTCCGGTATGGAATATGGTGTCCAAAGAGGAGCCTTAAATGCTGTTAAGAAATACCCACCCCAAGGAGCTTGGCTTTGAATGGTAAAAGATTGGTGCCTGGCCTGGCATGAAGACCCAAGGCCATGTTCCAGGCCTGTGCAATGCTCTTCCTTTTCACTAATCCAGCACCCCCAGACAGTGGTCTGAGCAGGAAAACAGCTCTGCTCCGACCTCCCAGGACACACACCCAGGTCCTGCTATCCCACCCTCGGGTCCACGCATAGACCAGCAGGTGGCCAGCCATCCTCCTCCAGCTGTGCCTCGACCTGGTTGCCTACACCAGCAGCCACATAGGGTAAGGACCCTGCTGTCTCCCTGAATTTCCTCGGACCAGGAAGATGGGTGCCAAGGCTAATGACAGGGAGCTCCCGGGGCTGTGCGCAGACCCTTTAGGGTCCATCACCCCACTCTGCTGTTGTCATCTTTCTCTCCCACTGCATCGTTCGCATCTGCTCTTGAGGTAGGCAGAAATCAACAGAACTTCGAAACCTTCCCAGGGTGATGGCTCCCAATCCCGCTATGCACGGTGCTGCCTGAGGAACTTGAACCGCGGGTGCCTTGGTCCCTCCCACAGACACTGCGTTGCTCTGTATGGGAAGCAGCCTGGGGAGCAGGTGTCGCGGGCTCAGGGGTTTTCTAATCCTGACTCCAGGCCCTTGTCTCACATGAAGAGAAGCATTGCAAGTGCAAGATTTATTCTTTTTTTTTTAAATTTTTTTGACAGGCAGAGTGGACAGTGAGAGAGAGAGACAGAGAGAAAGGTCTTCCTTTTGCCGTTGGTTCACCCTCCAATGGCCGCCGCGGCCGGCGCGCTGCGGCCGGCGCACTGCGCTGAACCGATGGCAGGAGCCAGGAGCCAGGTGCTTTTCCTGGTCTCCCATGGGGTGCAGGGCCCAAGCACCTGGGCCATCCTCCACTGCACTCCCTGGCCACAGCAGAGAGCTGGCCTGGAAGAGGGGCAACCGGGACAGAATCCGGCGCCCCAACCGGGACTAGAACCCGGTGTGCCGGCACCGCAAGGCAGAGGATTAGCCTAGTGAGCCGCGGCGCCGGCCGCAAGATTTATTCAACAGGTGAGAAAGAGAACACACATTCATGTGTGAGTGTGGGTTGCTCCCCACGGAGAGAAGCACTCGTCATGAGTGGGCCAGAGGATTGTCCGAAGGGAGAAGGGAGGGAGAGAAGGAAGAGAGAGAGAGAGCGAGAGAGAGCACTTAAGTAGCAAAGTAGCACCTCCAACTGTGGTTTGTGGAGAGAGAGAGAAAGAAGAGAGAGAGAGAGAGCTCCCTCATTGGTGGCTTACTAGGTGGGGGTGGGGTGCCTCTACATATGGAAGCCACCTGTGAATTTCACGACACCTCCATAAATTCCACGTGGACCTTAATATCCATACTGTCATGATGTCCTCCGATGTAGGTCCCGGATCCAGCAGGTGCATCCTGGGAAAGGAAGCATTTTGATTGACAGGTAAAGGGATAGCGTTATGTTGTGGCTTGCAGGGACTTCCAGCTCTCTCAGGCCTAAACTGGCTGTCTGGTGACACTGACACCACCCCCAGGGGACCTTCTGCAAGCTCTCCAGGGGATCCTCATCACAGATGGGGGCTAAGAGCCTGGATGGGGCCTGCTCTCTTTGAACAAAGGACCTCCCGCTGTGGTCCTTCAAGGAGACGCTGGGAACTTGTTCCAAAGAGACATTATCAGTCTGTACAACCTGAAGTGCTGGGACAGACGCGACAGTGAGCCCCTCTCACCTCCCCCCAGATGAGGTTGATGCCCTCTCTAGTTTGAGACACACAGCCTCAGTGACTTTCGGCCTGCGGTGGTGGACCCAACCCGTAACCACGGTGATTCTCAGCTGTGCCTCACCTTTGCATCAAGTGCTTGACCCACCTCCGAAGATGCTCATTCGCTGCCTGAGATGGCTGCATCCCACATCCCAGTGTCTGGGTTTCAGTCCCGGCTCCACCTCTGATTCCAGCTCTCTGTTAGTGCTCATCGTGGAGGGAGCAGATGATGGCTCAAGAGACTGGGTCCCATGGACCGGCGCTGTGGCGTAGCGGGTAAAGCTGCTGCCTGCAGTGCTGGCATCCCGTATGGGCACTGGTTCGAGTCCCGGCTGCTCCACTTCTGATCCAGCTCTCTGCTATGGCCTGAGAAAGCAGTAGAGGATGGCCCAAGTGTTTGGGCCCCTGCACCAGTGTGGGAAAACTGCAAGAAGCTCCTGGCTCCTGGCTTCAGACCAACGCAGCTCCAGCCATTGTGGCCATTTGGAGAGTGAACCAATGAATGGAAGACCTCTCTCTTTCTCTCTGCCTCTGCCCCTGCCTCTTTGTAACTCCACCTTTCAAATAAATAAATAAATCTTAAAAAAAAAAAGAAAGAAAGAGACTGGGTTCATGCCACCCATGGGGGAGACCTGGATTGAGTTCCTAACTCCTGGCTTTGGCCCAGCCTGGCTCAACCCCAGCTGTTGTGGGCACTGGACAAGAGCTCTACCTGTGTCTCTTTCCTTCGCCCTTTCACATTTTTCTTTAAAAACACAAATGCTAATCTCACCTAGAAACACACTGACAACCACACCCAGCAATCATGTTTAATCCAGGCACCCCATGGCTCAGTAGGGTTAACATATAAGATGAAATATCTTTTCCTAGAAAAGAAGTTAGGTAGTATGGGGACATGCATTCCAGACAGAAGGACCAGCAGGTGCCAAGGCCCAGAGGCATGGCCCATGTTGTTGAGAGACTACGTACGAGGACTTCACATTAAAGAAATGATGGTGATGCAAACACAGGGAGGGAGACTGGGCTGAGGAGAAGAGGGCAGGCCCAAGAGAGGTTGAAGAAAAGCAGTAAACAGGGTCTGGTGATTGATTTGGCATTGGCGTGATGGAGTGGGAGGGGGGCGGGAACTCAATCATGACATCAAGGTTTCTATTTTGACAAGAGCTGGGGGACATCGAATTCAGTCTACGTCAAGCCTTTGGGACATCCAGGTCATATCAGATAGGCAGCTAGAGAGTTATGAGCTATGTCGCTTTTGCTGACGGGAAATAAGCAGCTGGTGGGTCTGTGTCCCACCCCCATTTCTGTGTGTTAGAGCTGCAGGCTTCCAACCATAGGAGTTTGCGTTCAAACCTCTCCGCCGCCCACTCCCTCCTTCCTCCTCCACCTAGTGGCAGAAAGAGGAACTGCAGCCTGTCTTCTGTTAACCGCGGTGCCAAAGTCGAGATGTATACAGTAGTGTGGGGTAAATTGCTCCCAGACAGCAGGCTGGCTCTGCAGGAACTGAGCAGGAACTGAGCAAATGAGAGCATTTCTTGCCAACGACAGGCAGGAAGGTGGGAATCAAAGCAAAACAATCCCTGAGATAGGAAGAAGGCTCTTCAGTTGCCTGTGTGGACAGAGATCCTGCTGTTGGCTTTTCTTATGGAGGAAGTTTGTAGAGCTCTCCTGCAGTCCGGATGGGCAGAGGTGGAGGCTGTGGGGTCAGGAAGGCGGCCCTAGAGCCTTGCTTTGCTCATCAGGGTCCAATCAGCCTACTGTGGGGCCTTTGCAGGCTGTTAACAACACCCACACATCAGGAGGGAGGCCAGTCACCCTCCTGACCACACACATCCTTAACCCCAACCTTAGCTCAATATTTTCACAGATTCGCAGCCAACTCTGTGTTTTCGTAAATGATTTCCAGGAAGTGGGAAAGTTGAAATCAAGTTTAACTCCTGTGGTTTTGCTCTTGAACTTGGTTTGCTCTGTGATTTCTGGATGACTTTTGCTGTTCCAGCTCCAACAACCTCCTCTGGCGGCTTCAAGCTAATGCCTCCTCTTAAACCCAAACAGGATGGAACCAAGGAGGAACCTCGGCGTCAGCACACACAGAAGAATCATTTATCTTGACCGAGAAGTATAACATCAGGTATCTGTATCATTGCAGGGAATTTGTTATGCTCAACTTCCAGAAGAAAATATGCTTTGAACTCCTTTCCCGAAGGTTGAAAAAAAAAAAAAGGGAGTGCAAATTTTCTACAGTTGAGGGGCTAGTGCTGTGGCATAGTGGGTAAAGCCATGGCTGACAACACCAGCATCCCATATGGGTGCCGGTTCGAGACCCGGCTGCTTCGCTTCTGATCCAGCTCCCCTACTAATGGCCATGTGGGAGACCCAGAGGAAGCTCCTGGGTCCTGGTTTTGGTTTGGCTAGACTTGGCCACTGTGGCTATCTGGCCAGTAGAATGAAGATCGATCTATCTATCTATCTATCTATCTATTCATCTATCCATATATTTATCTATCTGTCCATCTTTCTATCTATCTCCCCCTCTCTCTGTAACTCTGATTTGCAAATAAATAAATAAATTTTACAATGGAGTCACTCAGATAAGACCCCCCACCCCTGCTTTCTCCCAGGGTCTTTGGAGATTTCAGGAATTTTATTGCAGTTTCAGAGTACTGGGCCCCTTTCCGGACGTCCTGTGTCACTTCCTTTTGCGGGGAGGGACTCCAAAATTAGGTCCTTTGTCTATGCAGGGTCACAAAGCTGAGCCTCAATGGCACAAGTTTTATTCAGTGGGCAAAGTATGGAGCTTTCAAACCATCTTCTCAATCCGCTGGGAGCTGAGCAGTCACAAATACAGGGCAGCAGGAATTAGGGGGAGGAATCTGTCAATAATGAGGAGGAGGGGCTTGTGCTGTGGTGCAGCTGGTGAAGCCGCCCTTACAAGAGTCAGTTTGATTCCCGGCTGCTCCACTTCTGATCCAGTCCCCTGCCGATGCACCTGGGAAAGCAGTAGAAGATGGCTCAAGTCCTTGGGCCTCTGCACCTGGGTGGGAGACCTGGAAGAAGCTTCTGGCTCCTGGCTTCATATCAGCGCAGCTCCAGCTGTTGCAGACAATTGGGGAGTGAACCAGTGGATGGAAGACCTCTCTCTCTCTCCCTCTCCTCTCTCTGTGTAACTCTGACTTTGAAATAAATAAATCTTTAAAAAAAGAAAAAGAATGAAATATGAGATCCTCACAAGACAGCTGGATCACTGGCACCACTGTTGGGTTTAATCTAGTTTCCCAATTCATCTTGGATGGACGTACCCTAGGGATGTGCACCTGGCCCTCAGTGTGAACCTCTGGTCTGCCACTCCTCGTAGCCAAGAGGGACAGCTATTCTTGGGTGCCATCTGCACTTTTCCTAGAAGGGGTCTTTTCCTCATTGCTTCTCCTTGCTTATCTGCAAGGCCACTGGGTCAGAAATAAGCAACACGAAAAGATAACGTTCAGTCTTCCTCTTTTCAAGTTTCCAATAAAACACTCCTGAAGAGGTACAATACAGGGTCAGGATTCAGCCCTGGATACGAAAGATCAGAGGCCAGAAGGAAATATCTACTAACCACAGAACCAGTAGGAGCGAAGGAGAAACTCAACGGTTAATTACCTCACACGCCACCGTCTGAGTTCATAACAGTTCCAAGCTTCGAGCAGTAGGGAGTGGGCAGCCAGCTTCCACCCAAGAGCCCACAGCTGAACTGGCCGACATGAGAAGGGCCAACTTCTCTCTGGTACTAATGCATGTCCATGGTTCAGGGGCATCAGAAGGTCTGTATGCTAGGTCATTATACGCTTACCTAAAACCATTGAATGGGTGTGGGGAGCAACTGAGACTAGACTAAGTTACTGGAATTAAGACATTCTATGCATCTGCTCTCCAACAATATGGCGCTGAGAAAGAGAGACCAAACAACCTCTATGCAGCTGCCTCATCAGTTTGACAAGCTGCAGGAGCTGATCCTGCTCCTGATTGGAGGAGAGCAGCGTGCTCAGAGTGTGGGTAGCAGAGTTGGGATTGGTGGAAGAGGACTATAAAGGAGGAGAGAGACAACATGCACCGGGAACATCTGAGGAACATCTGAGCAGCCCTCAAGAGAGCCGGCCGGCGGTGTGCCGCTCCTCCGCGGAAGCAGGGAAAGTGGCAGGGGGTACCGCCCCTCCACGGAGGTGGAGGGGTCGGCAGCCAACCCGGGAAGGACCAGCAGCAAACCAGGGAAGGGCCGAGCAGACGAAAGAACAGCGCAGGGTCCTGTGTCGTTCCTCCGCGAATGGGGGAGCAACAAATGGGCAACCCCAACATCAAATCCTCACAGAAGCCATGAATGCTGGGTGATGATGATGTGTCGGGGGTAGGGTCATTAATCATAAAAAAAAAAAACCTGTCGCTCTGCTTGTTGGAGGACGCTGGTAACGGGGGAACCTGTGTGTGTGTGTGTAGGGGTGGGGGACAGGGTGTGTATGAGATGCTTCTCTACCATCCTCTGAATTTTCTATAACTTATGCCCTAAAAATGCTGCATTCACCCATGAGATGACAGAACAAGATTTTTCAGTGCTTGTCCCCACCCACTGCTGCCACCGCCACACACGCCACCAAAACACCAGTTTGGGCACTCACCTGCCAATGGGAATATTTTTGTAGGGGCTTGAGTGTCCAGCTGCTCTCACTCTGCCCCGAGAGGAAACGGAAAAAAGATTCACCGAGGTGAGTAAGAGGGGAGAGGTTCACATCACTCACATCACCCCTCCCCAACAAGAGACAACCTCAGCCCACAGTCACCCCCCCGCAACCCAGGAGAAGAAGGCCCAACTTCCCAGTCATGTGGGAGCCTTCCAAAGGGGCCCACTGTTTTCTCATTCCATCCAGAAGACCTAGGGAAGTGGCTCGGTGGGGAAGACGGGAACAGGGGAAGGGCTAAGGTTTCTACTGCCTCTGGACCCCAAGAGACCGTGAACACAGCCTCATGGGGTGCATCGCCCACAAGTCATCTCAACCATCTCTTGCACATCTCCAGTCTTCAGAACACCTCTCCTGCCCCCTCCTGTAGCCAGTGCTCCACACCCGGCCCCACAGGGGGTGCACGTGAGCTTCTGCTGGTCAGGGACACACACTCAGCTCCAACACACTGCACCTGCAAAAGATGTTTACTTATTTAAAAATGTATTCATTTATTTGAAAGCCAGGGTTACAAAGAGATGGGGGAGATAGATAGAGAGAGATTTTTTTTGACAGGCAGAGTGGACAGTGAGAGAGAGAGAGACAGAGAAAGGTCTTCCTTTTGCCGTTGGTTCACCCTCCCGTGGCCACCGCAGCCAGCGCACTGCGGCTGGCACACCGCACTGATCTGAAAGCAGGAGCCAGGTGCTTCTCCTGGTCTCCCATGCGGGTGCAGGGCCCAAGCACTTGGGACATCCTCCACTGCACTCCCTGTCCACAGCAGAGAGCTGGCCTGGAAGAGGGGCAACCGGGACAGAATCCGGCACCCCGACCGGGACTAGAACCCGGTGTGCCAGCGCCCCAAGGTGGAGGATTAGCCTATTGAGCCGTGGCACCGGCCCGAGAGAGAGGTTTTCCATCTGCTGGTTACTCCCCAGGTGGCTGCAATGAGCAAGGCTGGACTAAGCCAAAACCAAGAACCCAAAGTTTCTTCCAGGTCTCCCAAGTAAGTGGCAGGGGCCCAAGTATTTGGGCCATCTTCTGCTGCTTTTCCCAGGCCATTAGCAGTGGGCTGCATTGGAGGTGGTGCAGCCAGGACTCAAACCAGTGCCCATATGAGATGTTGGCATCACAGGTGGTGGCTTTACCGACTGCATCACAGTGCCAGTCCCAGGGGAAGGCATTTAAAAATGAATGCTTTTTAGATCTGGATCAAAGCCCATGAGAGTTTCTCAGGCATGGAAAGCCAAGACACTGCGGCAAAAAAAATGACCTAAATGAAAGATCTCTGCGAGTGAGATCCCGGTGAAATGAACGGGCCATCAAAGAAGAAGGTACCTTTCTCTGAAGGGAGGAGAGAACTTCCACTTTGACTATGACCTTGTCTAAATAAGGTCAGAGTTTGTGAACTCAGAGGTTTCCATAGCCTTGGAAGCCCATGACAAGAGCCTTGGGTGATCACTGACGTCATAAATAAGAGTGTCAATTGTTAAATCAACAACAGGAGTCACTGTGCACTTACTCCCCATGTAGGATCTCTGTCCTTAATGTGTTGTACTATGCGAATTGACAGTAAAAATAGTCTTCAAACAGTACTTTATACTTTGTGTGTCTGTGTGGGTGCAAACTGTTGAAATCTTTACTTAGTATATACTAAGTGGATCTTCTGTATATAAAGATCATTAAAAATGAATCTTAATGAAGAATGGAATGGGAGAGGGAGTAGGAGATGGGATGGTTTGAGGGTGGGAGGGTGGATTTGGGGGGGAAAGCTGCTATAATCCAAAAGTTGTACTTTTGAAATTTATATTTATTAAATAAAAGTTTTCTAAAAAATAAAAATAAAGGCTACAAGGCATTCCCTGGGGAAGGTAGACACCCAGGGTGGCTTTTGAAATTTCCCAGTTAGAACAGGAAAAACATAAATGAAAAGTAGTGGGAAAAGCCTACAGAGATTGTGAGAGATCACCAGATCACTGAGATCTCATTATGACTGAGAAGAGAGAAAGGAGCAGAAAGTTTATTTAAAGAAATAATGGCTGGGTGCTGGTGCCATGTCATAGTAGGTAAAGCTGCTGCCTGCAGTGCCGGTGTCCCTTTGGGCGCTGATTCTAGTCCTGGCTGCTCCACTTCTGATCCAGCTCCCTGCTGATGGCCTGGGAAAGCAGTAGAAGATGGCCCAAGTCCTTGGGCCCCTGCACCCATGTGGGAGACCCAGAAGTAGCTCCTGGCTCCTGGCTTTGGATCAGCTCAGCTCTGGCCGTTCTGGCCACTTGGGGAGTGAGCCAGCAGATGGAAGACCTCTCTCTCTCTCTCTCTCTCTCTGCCCTTGCCTCTCTGTAACTGTGCCTTCCAAATAAATAAATAAATTTTTTAAAAAATCTAAAATTTAAAAAAAGAAATAATGCCTGAAAACTTATGAAATCCTTGGAGGGATACAGACATCCAGCCTCATGAAGCTAAGCTCAAAAGTCCTTAGGCAGGACTAACTCAGGGACCACTACAACCAAGATGCGTTGTAACTATGAAAAGTCAAAGAAAAGGGAGAATTTTGAAAGCAGCCAGCGTGACCCGTCACATACAAGGGAATAGCATAAGGCTGTGGATGGCTTTCTCAGAAGAAACCTTGCAGGCCAGGGGAGTGAGGGCATCTGTAATCAAAGTGATGGAAGAGAGGAACTGTGGTCAGTGGCACAGCCTAGCAGATGAAGCCACCAACTGTCACACTGACATTGCATATGAGGGTCTGTACCTATCCCTGCGGCTCTACTTGTGATCCAGCTTCCTGCTATAGCCTGGGAAAAGCAGTAGAAGATGGCCCAAGTGCTTAACCCCCTACCACCCACATTGGAGACCTGGAGGAAGCTCCTGGCTCCTGGCTTTGGCCTGACCCAACACTGACTATTGTGGTCATCTGGCAAGTGAACCAGAGGATGGAAGATCTCTCTCTCTCTCTCTCTCTCTCTCTCTCTCTCTCTCTAACTCTGACTTTCAAATAAGTCTTTAGAAAAGAAAAAACAAAGAGTTGTCCAAACACTATACTTGATACCTGAAAAGGTTATCCTTTAGAAATTAAATGAAGGAGAGAGAAAGATTTTCCCGGACAAACAGCAGCAAGGAGGTGTATCATCATCATTATTCCTACCATCCAAGAAATGCGAAAGGGGAGTCTTCCTCCGGATGCAAAAGCATGGTGATTGGTCCATGAAAATAGAAAACTCAATGTAAGGCTACTACACTGCTGTACGGCTGTTGTGTATACAATTCTAGGGCAACAGTTTAAAAAGACTCAGGAAAAATAACTGTCGTTGAATAATTGGCTCATGGAAGAGCAATATTAAAATATGTAAATTATTCTACATAAAATGGAGGGGTAAGAATTAGAAGTGTAGTTTTTATGTAATTGAAGCTAGGTTTTAACCAGATTGTATAGACCATCATAACTGGAAGATGTGTTACATATGCTTCATTGTAACCTCAAAGAAAAACCTCTGTAGGTATACAAAGGTAAAACAGAAAGGAATGGAAGCGTAGCACCACAAAAAAAATTACCAAACCTTAAAGAAAGTGACAGAAAAACTAAGGGACTAAATATCATTCATATGACAATTAACAAGATGACAAAATTACTTCTTTATCTATTAATAATTACTTGAAATGTAAACAAATTAAATTCTACAGTTGAATACTTATGGTGGCTAAATACACATAACCAAAAAGCAAGCTATGACAATTCATTTCTTGTAAGAGACTCACGTTAGCTTTAAGGACACATATAGGTTGGAAATGAAGAGATGGAAAATGCAAATGATGACCATATGAAAGGAGGGTGGCTTCTTTTTTTAAAAAAGATTTATTTGAAAGTCAAAGTTACACAAGAGAGAAGGAGAAACAGAGAGAGAGAGAGAGAGAGAGAGAGAGAGAGAGAGAGAAAGGTCTTCCATCCGCTGGCTCACTCCCCCAGATGGCTACACTGATCCAGCTGCTTCCAGGTCTCCCACATGGGTGCAGGGGCCCAAGGACTTGGGCCATCTTCTGATTCCCCAGGCCATAACAGAGAGCTGGATCAGAAGTGGAGCAGCCAGGACTTGAACCGCCACCCATATGGGATGATGACACTGCAGGTGGCAGCTTTACCCACTGCGCTACAGCGCTGGCCCCAAGGAGTGGCTCTCCTTAAACAGACTTTAAACTAAAAACAATCACAAGAGATGGAAGGGGTCATTTACAATGATAAGGAGGTCAATTTATCAAAAACCTAACAATAATTTGTAATATATGAGGGACTTCAACAATTTACGAGACATGGGATGAAAAGACAATTTTATCTTGGCACAAAAATTTTGAAACCATGCATAGCATTTTTTGCAATATGTATTTTTCATGAACTCTTTGTAGATTCCTTGTATGCATGGGATTCAAATATTTCACCAAAATAAGCTTATTTTTGAATAGTGTTCCATGATCCTCTCTGAAGTAGGCTTACACAACACCAAAGCACCTGAATATATAATATATGTATCGTACATACATACATATATACATAAATATAAACAGGACATAGGAGATGGGAGAAATATACACTGCTTCAGGGATAGGAGGAAACTTTGATTTCTTACTTTGCACAATGGATAGACAATCCAGACAGAAAATCAGTAAGAAAGCTGGATTTGAACTACACCTGACAGACATACACAATATCTGATCTACAGCAACAGTATTAAGATCCTCTTCATGCTCACATAGGAAATTCTCTGGATTGGATCATATGTTGAGCTACAAAAAGAGTTTAAGAAGGTTTAAGTCACCCCAGTCTTTAAAAAGAAGGGAACACTGTCGTTTTCAACAACTTCCAAGAACCTGGAAGACTTCAGGGTAAGTGAGTAAGCCTAGAGGGTGCTGCAGGGTCAAAGTCAAAGGCATAAAGGTAGACAGTAGAATGGAGGCTGACAAGGATTGGGGAGTGTGGTGGGGAGAATGGGGAGATGGTCAAGGGTGCAAAGTTTGAGTTACACAGGAGAAGTAAGTTCTGGGGCTTGAATGCACAGCACCGTGCCTGGTCTTTGTTCCACTGTTAAAGGACTAGATCACAGGTCTGCTCACAGTAACAACAGAAAAAGGATTGCTACGTGAGGTGATGGGTCTGCCAGCTGGTTTGGCTGTGGTCATGATCTCAAAATCTGTATATAGATATATACATGAAAACATCATGATCATTGTACACACTAAACATAACCATTTTTATGTGTCAACTGTACCTCAACAGTCTTGGAAAATAATAATAAAGATTTCCAAATTTGGCAAAAAATTATATATTTATTTATAAGCATATAAATATATATTATATTCATATATTATATATTATATGTTATATAATATATAAACATATCTATATATTATATATAATTATATATAAAATATATATTACATTTATTTTATATATATATATATATATATATATATATATATATATATATATAAGCCAGGCCAGGCGCTGTCACGCGGTGGGTTAAACTGCTCCAGACACCCATGTCCCACAGTGAAGTTCTTGGGTTTGGGTCCCACTTCCAGATCTGATCCAAATCCCTGCTACTCTGCACCCTGAGAAGTAGCAGGTGATGGCTCAGGTACTTGGGTGCCTGGTACCCAGGAGGGAGACTTGGATGGAGACCTTGGCTCCCGGCTTTGCTCGGATCTAGCCCCAGATGTTGCAGGCATTTGGGGATTGAACCAGCAGATAGAGCGCCTATTGTTTCTCAATCTCTCTCTCTCTCTCTCTCTCTCTCTCTCTCTCTCTCCCAAAGGAACATTAAAACAAAAAAAAAGTCCAGCTCCGCGGCTCACTAGGCTAATCCTCC
This sequence comes from Oryctolagus cuniculus, assembly GCF_964237555.1. Taxonomy (NCBI): domain Eukaryota; kingdom Metazoa; phylum Chordata; class Mammalia; order Lagomorpha; family Leporidae; genus Oryctolagus; species Oryctolagus cuniculus. Next base: position 45,903,401 of record NC_091450.1, read on the forward strand.
ACCTTGCGGCGCCGGCACCGGGTTCTAGTCCCAGTCGGGGCGCCAGATTCTGCCCCGGTTGCCCCTCTTCCAGGCCAGCTCTCTGCTGTGGCCCGGGAGTGCAGTGGAGGATGTCCCAAGTGCTTGGGCCCTGCACCCCATGGGAGACCAGGAGAAGCACCTGGCTCCTGCCTTCGGATCAGCGCGGTGCGCCGGCCGCAGCGCACCAGCCGTGGTGGCCATTGGAGGGTGAACCAATGGAAAAGGAAGACCTTTCTCTCTGTCTCTCTCTCTCACTGTCCACTCTGCCTGTCAAAAAAATTTTTAAAAATTAAAAAAAAAAAAACCAGCAAGCCATATATCTGATAAGCTCAATAAATCCCAAACACAAGAAACTTGAAGAATATGTCTCTACGTTGCTTAATTATAACCATGAAGGGGGAAATTTGAAACTGACCTGGGGTGCGGGTGAGGGGACATTACAGACAAAGAGCCAATGATAAGAATAACCAAGACATCAGGAACCAGTCTGGAAGAAAACGGAGCAATATTTTTAAAACACTGAAAAGTAAAAATAGTTAACCTAGAATCCATTACCCAGTGAAAATATCTTTCTGTTGTTTTTTTTTTTTTAAAGAGTAAAATGCAGAGTGTTCAGGTCTTCAAAAGTTGGAAGAATTTATCACCTGCAGATCTGCACTACAAGAAATGTTCAAATAGTCCTTAAAGGGGCCAACGCTGTGGCATAGCAGGTACAGCCTCCACCTGCAGTGTGGGCATCCCACATGGATGCCAGTTCCAGTCCCGGCTGCTCCACTTCTGATCCAGCTCTCTGCTATGGCCTGGGAAAGCAGTAGAAGATGGCCAAAGTTCTTGGGCCCCTGCAGCCACGTGGGAGACCCAGAAGCTCCTGACTCCTGGTTTTGGACTGGCGCAGCTCCAGCCATTGCAGCCAATTGGGGAGTCAACCAGTAGATGGAAGATCTCTCTCTCTCTCTCTCTCTCTCTCTCTCTGTAACTCTTTCAAATAAATAAATAAATATATATATATTTTTTAAAAAGTCCTTAAAGCAGGAGAAAATAATAAATGTTGGAAGAAAAAATAGAACAGGAAATCAATGAAACCCAAAACTGGTTCTTGGAGAATAATGAGAAGAAGAAAAAAAGAGAGAGGACACAAGTTACTGGTATCAGAGATGAGGTAGGTGACATCACCATGGGTTTTATAGGCACCAAAGGGATGAATTTTTATTTAAAAATCTTCCCAGGGAGCCGGCGCTGTGGCAAAGTGGGTAAAGCCGCCACCTGCAGTTCTGGCATCCCATACGGGCACCAGTTCCAGTTCTGGATGCTCCACATCTGATCCAGCTCTCTGCTGAGGCCTGGGAAAGCAGCAGAAAATGGCCCAAGTCCTTGGGCTCCTGTACCCACATGGGAGACCTGGAAGAAGCTCCTGGCTCCTGGCTTTGGATCGGCGCAGCTCTGGCCATTGAGGGCAATTGGGGAGTGAACCAGTGGATGGAAGACCTCTCTCTCTCTGTCTCTCTCTCTCTCTCTCTGTCTCTCTCTCCCCCTCTCTCTGCCTCTCCTTCTCTCTTTGTGTAACTCTGACTCTCAAATAAATAAATAAATCTTTAAAAAAAAATCTTCCATCGGATCAGCGCGGTGCGCCGGCCGCAGCGCGCCGGCCGCGGCGGCCATTGGAGGGTGAACCAACGGCAAAGGAAGACCTTTCTCTCTGTCTCTCTCTCTCACTGTCCACTCTGCCTGTCAAAAAAAAAAAAAAAAAAAAAATCTTCCCAGATGGCTGCAATAGTAAATTGCACTCACCATGTAAAGCATTACAAGAAATTCTACATAAGCGCTTTCAGAATACTAAAAAGGGTGGAGTAATTCCCATTTCTTAAATGAAGCCAGCACTGCCCTAATATCAAAACCAGCGAAGCATGTAACAAGAAAAGTAAACCACACACCAATATCCCTCATTAACTTCCATACAAGACATTGCAGCAGCATTTCATAAATAGCAGCCAGTAACGTATAAAAAGAATAAACATCATAACCAATAGCAGCTGAGCAGGAATGCATGCTTGTTTATTCTTTGAAAACCCATCAATGAGGGGCTGCCACTGTGCAGTAGTAGGTTAAACCTCCCTGGTACCAGCACCTCTTATGGGTGCTGGGTTCAAGTCCTGGCTGATCCACTTCTGATCCAGCTCCCTGCTAATAGCCTGGGAAAGTAGTGGAAGATGCCCCAAGTGCTTGGGCTCCTGCCACCCATGTGGAAGACTCAAAAGAAACTCTTGGCTCCTGGCCGGCGCCGCGGCTCAATAGGCTAATCCTCCGCCTTGCAGCGCCGGCACACCAGGTTCTAGTCCCGGTCGGGGCACCGGATTCTGTCCCGGTTGCCCCTCTTCCAGGCCAGCTCTCTGCTGTGGCCAGGCAGTGCAGTGGAGGATGGCCCAAGTGCTTGGGCCCTGCACCCCATGGGAGACCAGGAGAAGCACCTGGCTCCTGGCTTCGGATCAGTGGGGTGTGCCGGCCGCGGCGGCCATTGGAGGGTGAACCAACGGCAAAGGAAGACCTTTCTCTCTGTCTCTCTCTATCTCACTGTCCACTCTGCCTGTCAAAAAAAAAAAAAAAAAAACTCTTGGCTCCTAACTTGGGTCTGGTTCAGCTCTGGCTGTTGTGACCATTTGTGACCATTTGGGGAGTGAACCAGTGGATGGAAGACCTTTCTCTCTCTCTGAAACTCTGCTTCTCAAATAAATAAATTTTTAAAGGAAATCAATTAATGTAATTCACTGTAATAACAAAGGAGGAAAAAAGACATAATGATTTTAACAGATACAGAAAAAAAGCACATGACAGAAGTCAACATCCAACCATGATAAAGACTAGGAAAGTAGGGGACAGAAGAAAACTTTCTCAGTATGGTAAAGAAAGGCTGCAAAGAACCTCCAGTGGACATCACACTTTATGCTGAGTGCCCAGATCAGGAACACGACAAGGATGCTACGTGGGAGACTGTAGCCAGTGCAATACGGCAAAATACAATGCAGCAATGTTGGACATGAAATAGTGAAACAGTCTTTATTGGCAGAGACATGGTCATCTATGTGGAAAAACTGTTAAAATCTTCTGAAAGAATCTGCTTGATTTTAGCAAAAGTGGAGCACACAAGATTAATATGCAAAAATCAATTGCATTTCTACAGACTCGCAACAAGCAAGCAGAGTTTGGAATTTTAACATTGAGCATCCAAAATGTGAACTGATCCAAATCTGATAAATGAAGTGAAAGACCTGCATGTTGAAAACTACAAAACACTGGGGAGAGATATAAAGAAGACCCCAGCAGAGCACTGTACGAAGTTCATGTGTTGGGAGACATATTATGAGGATGCCAATTCTCCCCCCCTCGATGAAAATGCCAGGAAGTTTGTTTGCTTATTTTTGCAGAAGTCAACAATCTGATTCTCAAATCTGTACAGACATACAAGGTCCTAGACTTCCCAAATCTATTTTGAAACCAGTGGTTGGAAGATTAACACTAACTGATTTGAGAACTTATTATAAAGACACAGTAATCAAGACAGTGGGGTATAGAAAAAAAAAGATACATAAATAAATAGAACAGAGTTCAAGAATAGACTTTGATGTATAGAAACAGCTGGATTTTGATAGAAGTATGAAGGCAATCCATAGAAGAGATAGTCTACTTCATGAAGAGTGTTGGTACAAATTCATATTCACGTGCAAAAAAATAAACTTAGATCTACACCTCACATAATATGTAAAAAGTAACTGAAAAGTTATCATCAAAGACTTAAATGTAAAACCCAGACTATAAAATTTCTACAAGAATCACAGGATAAAATGTTTGTGACCATAGATCAGGCAAGTTCCTTAAATCATCAGAACACGTCAGGGAGATTTCGTCCTGGAGAAGGAAGGTTCTCAAACAAACACAGAAGCTGGACAGAAAGCCTGAAGTGGGAAAGTCATTCCAGAGGGTGCAAGCTGCCACCTCGCAGGCAGCACAGGTGCCGTTAGATTGGGGGGAGGGGTGATGGGAGGGGAGACCCAGGCAGGAAGCAGTGTGGGTGGGGAAGGGACATAGAGCCAGGCGGAGTGAGGAAGGAGTCCTTTTCCTCCTCATGGGAGGCACTCAGGGGTACAGGAGGGGCTCGACAGACTCATAAGACTTCGGGAGGGGCTTCCCCCATATATCACTTTGTTATGGTCTGGATATGATTTGAGTGTAGTCCCCAAAGATTCGTGTGTTAGGAGCTTGGTCCCCCGTGTGGCAAGGTTGGGAGGTGGTGGGGCCTTCAAGAGGCGGGGCCTAGTGGGATGTCATCAGGTCCCTGGAGGAGGGCCCTCCTAGGGAAATGACTGGTTCCGGCCATCACTCTGGCTTCCTGTCTTCCTGTGTGGCTTCTCTCTCTTGCACCTGCTCCCACCACGGGGCTGTGTGCCATGATGTGGTGCAGCCAGGAGTCCCTCGCCAGAGCTGGGCCCTGCTGTGTGCACCTCCAAAGTTATGAGCTAAATAAACTTCTCTATACAGTACCCAGCCTAAGTATTTCATTGTAGGAGCAAGAACCAGACTATTACACGGTACCTGTTACTCCACCATGAGAGAGAAGCGGGGCTTTTCAGCTTCCAGGAGTCTCCTAGGAGTATCCACGTATTTCTTTCCTAGAACAAGATACCAGTTTGCTTGCTTATTCCAATTGCCTGGGGAACTTTTTTTTTTTTTTTTTTTTAAGATTTTTTGTTTATTTGAGAGGCAGAGAAGCAGAGAGGTGGACAGAGAACTCCCATCTGGAACTTCACTCCCCAAATGCCTACAGCTGTCCAGGTTGTGGCCAAAGCCAGGAGCGGGAAACTCAACCCGGGTCTCCCACATGGGTGGCAGGGACCCAAAGACTTGAGCCTGCATTTAGGGAGGCTGGCATCAGCCTGAGACCGGGACTCAAATCCCAGGACTCCGGGCGCCCTCATGGGTGTCTCTGAATGGCTGGGTCAAATGTCCATCCCAGGGGAATTTCTAAACCATATTGCTCTAGGGCCACACGGCAAACCCATCACAGCCAGATGGGAAAAGAATACAGGACAGAACCCAGGCCATAAGATTTTAAGGTTCCCCCGGCAGCTGTAACATCTGAACTATGGAAGGTGGAGAACTGGAAATGTCAGGGCAGAAAATGACTTTAGGAATCACAGATGCCTTTTTGACAAATGGGGAAACTGAGGCCCAGAGCGCGCAGGGATGGGGAGGAAGGGGGAGCTTGGGGGCGGGGCCTTGGGAGTCGGTGGCAGACACCGGGCCGGAAGGGCCCGCCCCGTTCCATTCCGATTGTCCTTGGGAGCTCTGAGCGCACAGTTCGAGGAAAGGAAACCTAGAGGCATTAGATGGACAAGAGAGGCGGGGGCAGGGCTCCTGGGGGTGGGGACAGGGCCATCGGAACACCCAGAGCTGCGCTAAGGAAATTCAGATTCGGCGTCTTGTGCACAGGGTCCTGCCTCCAAGGTCTCAGCCAGGTTTGGATTTGGGCATCGGGCTCCTCCCTGGCTCCCCCAGGGGCCGGCTCTTCCTTAGCTTCCTCGCACTCCGCCTCTTCTCCCACGTGGTCTTCGCGGAATTCCTGCTTCTGGATTGCTTTTTCCATCCCCACCCCCACCCCAGCGACCTAGAAAATCCTGCCCAGAATTAGCAGATGCGCTCTGCTTGCCTGGGGTTACAGGCGGGTGCTTCTCAGACCTGGCATGGTTTGAGAGGCGCTCCAACCCCAGGGAAAATCTTTGCCGCCGGATACCATCGCTGGCTTTGGGGGATGCGGCTCACGCCATCACGCACTGGCTGGACATTCGCTGACCCAGTCGCCAGCAGGCCGCGGGCAGCCTCAGGGGCACAGGGGCGCTCAACGTGGACGGAGACCTCTGCCCACACATGCTGCCATGGACACACCAGGCCCTCGGGGTGCAATCGCCGAGTGCCGCTGCCAGCCCAGGGGCCCCTCCAGTTCTGTTCCAGGTGTCACCCCTAAAGGGGAATCCGATAAAGAATCTGTAAGAAATGCCTGGGGTGTGGCAGGGCTGGGGGAGGGGGGCGAGACCCTGAAGAGGTGTCGGAGCAGGCCCGGCCCACCTTCCCGATAGAAACTCTCTCGGGGAGCGCTGTGGCCCCTGTCCCCTCCTCCTGCAGGTCTCCCGGGTTTGGAGCGAGCCTGGGGACCATTGCTCCCCCTGGTGTGGCCACAGAAGGAGCGGAGCCCGCTGGCTCTAGCAGTCCTGGGCGGAGGCGCTGACCGCAAAGTGCTCGGCAAGCCGAGAGGGCCAAGCAGGTGCAGTGCCGGTGAACTCAGAAGCTGTGTGTTCCGCGCGGGCTCTGCGCCGGGCCTCTGGCGCCCCCTGGTGGCGCTTGGCCGGCGAACCTGACGCACGGCTCCCGCCAGCCAGTAGGAGCAGGTGCAGCCAAGGTGCCTGGGCCCGAGCTTTGGCAAGCTCCCGGCGGCTTCCCACGCCAGTGCGGTCTTCAGCGCGTCATTGTGCTGCTATTGCCGCTGCTTTTTGTTGTCGAGGTCCACTCCCTTAGACCCTGCGCTGTAAACATTTGTTTGTTTGCCTTCTGTATTCAGTATTAAACAATACTGAGTACTTTTCCTTTTAAAAACTGGGGGCATTCCAGGTGGAGTGAAGCTGGCGGAGGCAGCAGACGTGACTACAGGAAGCCTCTCTAACCATTTTTCAGGTCAAACAGCAAAGGGTGACCTGTGGCTTGCCCGTCTTACAGCTGCATGGCAGAACCACACCTCATGCCTTCTTACCTGTGTGTACCAATGGCAGGTGCTTGCCTTCTGCCACCAACAAAGCCCATCGTGACTGCCCCAGAAATACAGCCCTGCCTGTTCCTGGTTCTGGTGAGCTTCTGTAGCTATGGTGAGCCCAAGCTCTGCCTGCCCTCTGCTCCTGCCCTTGACTGTGCCTCTGATCCGAGTTGGCTTAGCTGTCAGATGGAGCTCACAGTTCCCGTCTTGCTAACAACACTGAAATGTCCTTCTGTGAACAATCAGTGGTGCATGTGCCTAACATCTTGCAACCTGTTACGGTGTGGAGGGGACTGCCATTGTCGCCTGCTCCTGGACCCCTAGCCTGTACCACTCCTGCCCTGAGAAGCCCTCCCAGATCTGTCCACAGCAACATCAGGACTCCTGCCATGCCCTCGTCAAAGGGGGATTTGCAAACTCAAAGAGGACTCCAGGGTTGTGCTTTCTGCAGAAGGCCAAATGCTGCCTCAGGGTTCCAATGATTTGAATGTGTGCCACAGAAGCTCATGTGTTGGCAACTTTCATCCTTAGACTCCCAGGCTGATGGTAGCTGGGGGTGTGGTCACTGGGAGGTAATTAGCATTAGAAAGGATCATGAGGGTGGAGCTCCCATGAGGGCATTGTAGGAAGAGGAAGAGAGACTCAAGCTCACAGCTTGCTCTGTCCCATGTGATAGCTTCCACCATTCCACGATGCAGAAAAAGATCCTCACCAGATGTTAAGCAGGTGCCGGCACTATACACTTGAACTTCCACAACCACGAGCCAAATCAACTTCCATTTTTTTCATAAATTTCCCAGTATCAGTATTTTATTTTAGCAACAGAAAATGGACCTACACAGTGGTTCTCAGTGGAGAGTGCACCAGAATCACCTGGCATGCTTATTAAAATAGATTTGTGGGGCCATGGCAGAGTCTCTGTCTTGGTGTGTGTGAGATGCAGCCCAAGAACTTGGCAGCTGTACCAAGCTTCCAGGTGATTCCCAGGGTGCAGTTCCTGGGAACATACTTAGGACACGGCTGAGTTCACTTCAGGAGGTGCAGCGCCTGCTGTACCCAAATGATGGGCAGTTTTCCAGAACTTTCTTAAAGCCCCAACACCTGCCATGCTCCACTGGCCAGTCACGCAGCTAATCCAATGAGAGCAAGGTACTCACCCAGCCCCAGACTCCAAAGACTCTTTGAGAGAATGAGCTCCCTCAAACCCCTTCTACGCAACCCTGGCTCTCCCCGCCCCCAAGCCCACAGTCTCTGTTCCCCTCAAGAGAAAGGAATTAGGAGATCAACATCTATAAGGCAATAGACACGCATGTTGTCCAATGCCAGGTGCTCTGGGAGGCAGGCAGGTGTGAGAGACAGAGGTTCAGCTGTTCTCTCCAGGTCTTTGACCCCGAGGAGGGGTGTGGACCTGCCCACAGGGCCACATGGGTCCAGGTGTATCTCTGGACACAGGATCAGTGACTCCAGCAAAGCACTGAAGGAGGGTGTGTGAGAGCTGAAAATGGCTTCCGTGGCTAAAACAGGGGGCACCCTCTAACCCATTCATCCAGAGGATCTCAGCCTGAGCCTTCTCCCCATGCACATTTCTTCGCTTCCATCGCAGGGTTGTGCCCTTCCTCACAGAAGCACTGTAGGGTGACACCGGCCAACAATACAGGAGGCTTTATAATGCTTGCCAACCTCTGGTTCTGACAATCCCACTGCCACTTCTGAACTACTCCAGTCTAAAAAGCTCAGCCTCTCATATGCATGGTTATCCTGAGGAATAAGTGTATGGAATTACTTACATAGCTGAGCCCTCCATATGCATGGTTACCCCTAGGTTAGAAACCAAAACCTAAGGTCCTCTCATTTTTATTTAAATGTTTATTTATTTGTTTGAAAATCAGAGTTGCAGAGAGAGAAGAAGAGGCAGACAGAGAAATTGTCCATCCTCTGATTCACTCCCCAGATGACTGCAACAGTCACGGCTGGGCCAGGACAAAGCCAGGAGCCAGGAGCTTCATCTGGGTATCCCACAAAAGTGACAGGAGCCTAAGCCCTTGGGCCAAACTCTGTTGCTTCCCCAGGTGCATTAGCAGGGAGCTGGGTCAGAAGTGGAGCAGCTGGGACTTGAACCAGTGCTCATCTAGGATGTCTGCACTGCAGGCAAATCTAGCTATCTGTTCATTCATTCATCCATCTATCCACCCATTCATCCATCTACCCACCCACCTACCCATCTTTCCATCTGCCTACCCATCCATCCATCCACCCATCTATCTGTCCATCCATCCATCCATCCATCCACTCACACATCCACCCATCAATCCATGCACCCACCCACCTACCCGTCTTTCCATCTGCCTACCCATCCATCCATCCACCCATCTATCTGTCCCTCCATCCATCCATCCACCCACTCATCCTTCCATCCATTCATCCATCCACTTGCCCACCCATCTATTCTTCCATCTTACTGGTGTTATCACCTACTGGTTTATCTGGAGAACTCAGACCAGTACACCTGTTGCCAGGCCCAGAGAACCCACGGCACACTTTTTAAAAATTTTTTTGACAGGCAGAGTGGACAGTGAGAAAGAGAGAGAGACAGAGAGGAAGGTCTTCCTTTGCCATTGGTTCACCCTCCAATGGCCACCGCGGCCGGCACACCACACTGATCCAAACCCCAGAGCCAGGTGCTTCTCCTGGTCTCCCATGTGGGTGTAGAGCCCAAGGACTTGGGCCATCCTCCACTGCACTCCCTGGCCACAGCAGAGAGCTGGACAGGAAGAGGAGCAACTGGGACAGAATCCAGCGCCCCAACCAGGACTAGAACCCAGTGTGCCGGCGCCACAGGTGGAGGATTAGCCTATTGAACCGTGGCACTGGCCAACGGCATACTCTTTTACACCTCTCAAGTCAGATCAAAATCCTTGTATAGAGGCAGATTGCCAATGCAAACAAGTTAGAGAATACAGAAAATGCTCTTGTTCACCCAGACCTGCTTAACACACACTCACACATGCACACAGTTCACACACTACCAGAACTATCACTACCAAACAAAACATGCTATCCACCATTATTTCTCACTAGCTTGTGCAGGGTTAAGTGCACAAGAATCACCTGGAGGAATTGGGGTGGGGAGGAGGCAAAGGTTCCCAGACCTCCATGAAGAAGTTTCTGATTTAACTGGACTGGAGAGGAACATGAGGAATCTAAATTTTTAATAGCTCCCCAGGGGACTCTACTGGTGACCCGCCAAGGCCAACTTGAAGGCCAAACCTTCTCCAACCAGAATTTTGAAACAACTTGTTTTTATGCCTAAACCAGCTATTTAAATTCCTCGAGTTTAGTCCCCATACGCAATAACACTCAGCTGTAGAACTTACTGGAGGGGCCAGGGGTCACTGCCAGGAGAGCTGTGCTATGCTGCAACCTCTTGGTCTAAGGTTACAAGACGGAGACATGAGCATCTACCCTGCAGTGACTGATGAAAAGGCCAGACAGGGGTTCACAGCATTTAGCACAGCCTCCAGGGCTAAAAATAAACACTGAAGAGGGGACAAGGAGAAGGAAGTGGAGGATGCAATTGATCCGACGTTCATTGTCTTTTGTCTTTTTTCTTTTTTCTTTTTTTTTTTTTTTTGACAGGCAGAGTGGACAGTGAGAGAGAGAGAGACAGAGAGAAAGGTCTTCCTTTGCCGTTGGTTCATCTTCCAATGGCCGCCATGGCCAGCGCACCGTGCTGATCCAATGGCAGGAGCCAGGTGCTTCTCCTGGTCTCCCATGGGGTGCAGGGCCCAAGCACTTGGGCCATCCTCCACTGCACTCCTGGGCCACAGCAGAGAGCTGGCCTGGAAGAGGGGCAACCAGGACAGAATCCGGCACCCTACTGGGACTAGAACCCGGTGTGCTGGTGCCACAAGGCGGAGGATTAGCCTAGTGAGCCGCGGCGCCGGCCTATCTATGTTACTTTTAACCAATACCACCCCCAACCTTTTTTTTTTAATTGTTTACTTACTTGAAAGGAAGAGGATGGGGGTGGGAGAGAGAGAGATCTTCCATCCACTGATTCACCCCCGCTCCAAATGGCTGCAACCTTGGGATTTGGCCAGGGCAAAGCCTGGGACTCCATCTGGATCTCCCATGTGGGTGGCAGAGACTCAGACACTTGGGGGCCATCATCAGCTTTCTCCCAGGCGCATCAGCAGGGAGCTGGATGAGCAGCGGGAGTCGCTGGGACTTGTACCAGTGCTCCATCCACTATCGGCATCAGTGTTGCAAGCGGTGGCTTAACCCGTTGCACCACAACACTTGCCCCATTTGCTTGCACACTTTGGACTTGCCCATTGCAGCCTTGCCTGCAGCAACATTTTTAGGTACAACAACTGGCAAGAGTTTCCTTGGTTCCCGAGTTGGGAGCTTATTGCCCTGGCCCCATCTGCAGGATGACCAGTCCCAAGGCGGCCACTCCGGCTAGCTGCTTCTCTGGACCAGATGGTGAGGATAACGGGGTGGGCACAGACAAGACTCTTCCATTTTCTGCACGTTACTTCCTCTCTGAAAACCAACAGCGCCGGCTGAGAGATTCTCGGATGCCTTCCCCAGTCTGCTGCTCCAAGTGCTGAGGGCTCCTTTACCCTTGTCCAATAGCACAAGCTGCTGGGCAGAAGGAGATCTGTGCTCTGGCTTTCTGATGTGTAAAGTTGGGATAATAACACTGCCCTGTCTCCCACAGAGAGGGATGCTGGGAGACTCCCAGGGGCAGGAAAGCAGTTACAATTATTTACAAGAACTTATGTATTTGAAAGGGAGGGAGGGAGGGAGGGAAGGGGAGAGAGAGAGAGAGAGAGAGAGAGAGAGAGAGAGAGAGAGAGAAGGCACACACTTGTAACTGCTCATTCACTCCCCCAGAATGTCCACAGCAGCCGACTCTGGGCAGGACTGAATCCAGGAGCCAGAAACTCAATCCAGGTGTCCCAAGGAGGAGGCAGTGGCCTCCTAGGATCTGAGTTAGCAGGAAGCTGGAGACAGGAGCCAGAATGAGTACTGAACCCAGACCCTTTGATATAGGACTTAAACCTCTTAAGTGCTAGGTCAAACATGTACTTTAAAAATTAATTTGTATAAATTGCAATCGTAGCAATGTATGGGACACATTATACTTTCAAGGCTAGCCGGATAGAGGTGTGAAAATAGCAGTTCTTACCTTTTTTTTTTTTTTTTAATTTTTTTTTTGACAGGCAGAGTGGACAGTGAGAGAGAGAGACAGAGAGAAAGGTCTTCCTTTGCCGTTGGTTCACCCTCCAGTGGCCGCCGCGGCCGGCGCGCTGCGGCCGGCGCACCGCGCTGATCCCATGGCAGGAGCCAGGAGCCAGGTACTTCTCCTGGTCTCCCATGGGGTGCAGGGCCCAAGCACCTGGGCCATCCTCCACTGCACTCCCTGGCCACAGCAGAGGGCTGGCCTGGAAGAGGGGCAACCGGGGCAGAATCCGGCGCCCCGACCGGGACTAGAACCCGGTGTGCCGGCGCCGCTAGGCGGAGGATTAGCCTAGTGAGCCGCGGCGCCGGCCAGTTCTTACCTTTTTCATAACTTAACATTCTATTCACATTTTGTTTAATGAGGGATCACATTTTTAAATAGTAAACCGAGGTTTTATTTTCCTTCCCGGTTATCTCTGATTCTTGGTTGTCCCAGGTCTCTCCCTCACCTGTGAACTGAGAAGGATCCCCTCAAAGAGATGGTGGCTGCAGCTAGGGGGAGTGGGGGATGGGGTGAGGTAGGCAGGGGGGAGGTGGGTGGAACAGGGTCCCAGTTCAATTCTCTGCTTCTAATGATGCAATTCTGAGCCAACGGGAAGTCCATGCTCATGTGCTTTGGTGACGGACGCAGGGACTTCCACGTTCCGGTGGGACACTTGACACTAGCCAGAGTGGGGCTGGGGGTCTAAATATAGATGTTCTGTGTGGCCGCTAGTGGGGAGGGGTTCACACCAGGAAAGTCCCACTGCCCAGGAGAAAGGGCAGCTCCCTATTCCTTTTTTTATTCTTAACTCACCACTTTTAGCATAGAGTTCTAAGGTTATGGGTGCTCCAAACCCCTGCCCCACTGTTTCAGTATGGAGTTGTATGGAAGAGATTGGAGGCCAGCGCCGCGGCTCACTAGGCTAATCCTCCGCCTTGCAGCACCGGCACACCGGGTTCTAGTCCCAGTCGGGGCGCCGGATTCTGTCCCGGTTGCCCCTCTTCCAGGCCAGCTCTCTGCTGTGGCCAGGGAGTGCAGTGGAGGATGGCCCAGGTGCTTGGGCCCTGCACCCCATGGGAGACCAGGAAAAGCACCTGGCTCCTGCCATCGGATCAGTGCGGTGCACCGGCCACAGCGCGCCTGCCGCGGTGGCCATTGGAGGGTGAACCAATGGCAAAGGAAGACCTTTCTCTCTGTCTCTCTCTCACTGTCTACTCTGCCTGTCAAAAAAAAAAAAAAAAAAAAAAAGAAGAGATTGGAAGAGGGCGGGAAGCAGGAAAAGTGGAAAGGTGGAAGCGAACATCAATCAGAAAGGACTTTGGGATTTCAGGGAAAGACAGACCGCCTGCAGGGTGCCCTGTTTTAACATCTGGCAGTCAGAGTACCATAGAAATGGTAGCTCTGGGGTGGGTATTATGCCACAGCTGATTAAGTCACCACATAGAACACTCACATCCCATGTGGGCGCCAGTTCAAGTCCCTGGCTACTCCCCTTCCAACTCAGCTTCCTGCTAATGTGCCTGGGAAGGCAGCAGAGGATGGCTCAAGTCCTTGTGTTCCTGCTAGCCTTATGGGAGACACAATGGAGTTCTAGGCTTCTGGTTTTGGACTGAGCCAGCCCTAGCTGTTGCAGGCATTCGGGGAGTGAACCAGTGAATGGATGAGCACTCTCTCTCTCACTCTCTCTCTTCCCTCTCTCCCTCTCTCTCTCACCTTTCAAATAAATCTTTAAAAATAGTAGAAAGAAATAGCAGCCCAATCCGGGGAGGTAGATGAGGGCTCCAGTTCTCCTTGACTTGGGTGGGGCACTTAGCAAATCCAGAAATTCCTGCAGGCACCACCCTGTTGGGAACTAGAAGTTGCAAAGGGACCATCAGTAAGGAAGCATCCTGTGGACTGTCCATGATGGCCATAAAGTATGGGAACTTGGTACCCAGGAGGTGCCTCTGGCTGTCAGAGATCAATGCAACTCACAGTTGCCCTTGGAGACCATTCATGGGACATAGGATAAGGATCAACCCTGTACCTCTCTGCACCCTCAGATCTCTACACCCAAGCCCGATCTGCCCTCACGCAATCACAGTGCTGCCATGGAGCCCGGGGAAGGCACATGGGAAGGCTCTAAGACACAACTGGCCCCTGGTAGAGGGATCTTTTCAATCCTGAGCGACCGGGAGCACATTTTCCTGACTCAAACTTCCTCGCAATCTAATTCGGCCGCACAACACACACCCGTGATTCTCACTCCTAATGCTTGAAATGAACTGTCCCAACTCCACCGGAGTCATCCTTGGCTCATCCAGCACCACCCCAGCTCCCGCCTGGGAGAACACTCAGGCTGCAGTTTGTTCTGTTTGCACAGGGGGCAGAGCCGGCTCTGCCTCCTTCCCACCTTTCAGTGGCTGCGTTGAGCACAGGGATATGTGCTCTAGAACATTCGCAGACGTGAGAGATGGCCATTGCTGCAGGTTTTGACTTGGCTCATTGTCTGTTGACAGCACTCCAGAGATTTCTCAATTATAAACTTGTTAGAATTTAATTGTAACTTATAAAGAAAGTGGATTGGGGGGGGGGGGTGTCAGTGCTGTGGTGTAGCGGGTAAAGCCTCCACCTGCAGTGCCGGCATCCCATATGGGCGCTGCTCCACTTCTGATCCAGCTCTCTGCTATGGCCTGGGAAAGCAGTAGAAGGTGCCCCAAGTCCTTGGGCCCCTGCACCCATGTGGGAGACCTGGAGGAAGCTCCTGGCTCCTGGCTTTGGATCGGGGCAGCTCTAGCTGTTGAGGCCAATTGGGGAGCGAACCATCAGTTGGAAGACCTCTCTCTCTCTCTCTCTCTCTCTGCCTCTCCTTCTCTCTCTGTGTAACTCTGACTTTCAAATAAATAAATATTTTTTTTAAAAAAATGAAGTGGGTTGGGGCAGGCATTTGGTGCAATGATTAACTCACCACGTGTGATACCTGTGTTCTGCACTGGACTGCCTGGGTCTGAGTCCTGGCTCTGCTCTCCATTTCTGTTTCTTGCTATACACACCCCTGGGAGGCAGCAGGAGTTGACTTAAGTCAGGTGTGTGGATGGAATTCCTGGTTCGTGGCTCTGGCCTTGCCCAGTTCTGGCTGTTGCAGACATTTGGGGTGTGCACCAACAGGTGAATGGTCTCCCTTCCTCCCTCCCTCCCTCCCTCCCTCCCTCCTTCTCTTTCTCTACTACTGCCTGTCTGCTTCTCGAATGCATTAAAATTGGTTTAATTAGCCCATGGTTCTGGAGGCTGGAAACTCTAATTCATGCGGCTACATCTGGTGAGGGCCTCATTCTGTTTCAGCTCATGGTGGAGAGAAGGGCAAATTGGTGCACTCAAGGGGCAGAACTGAGGGGCGGCATCCTTTTGTTCTTTTTTTTTTTAAGATTTATTTATTTGAAAGTCAGAGTTACACAGAGAGAGAAGAGGCAGAGAGAGAGAGAGAGAGAGAGAGAGAGAGGTCTTCCATCCACTGGTTCACTCCCCAATTGGCCACAACGGTCGGAGCTGTGCCGGTCCAAAGCTAGGAGCCAGTAGCTTTCTATGGGTCTCCCATGTGGGTGCAGGAGTCCAAGGGCTTGGGCCATCTTCTACTGCCTTCCCAGGCCACAGCAGAGAGCTGGATTGGAAGTGGAGCAGCTGGGTCTTGAACCAGTGTCCGTATGGGATGCCAGCACTGCAGGCAGAGGCTTTACCCGCTACGCCACAGCGCCAGCCCCAGGGCAGCGTCCTTTTTAATAATGCTGTGCTCTTTTTTTTTTTTGACAGGCAGAATGGACAGTGAGAGAGAGAGAGAGAGAGACAGAGAGAAAGGTCTTCCTTTTTGCTGTTGGTTCACCCTCCAATGGCCGGCGCACCGCGCTGATCCGAAGCCAGGAGCCAGGTGCTCCTCCTGGTCTCCCATGGGGTGCAGGGCCCAAGCACTTGGGCCATCCTCCACTGTACTCCCTGGCCACAGCAGAGAGCTGGCCTGGAAGAGGGGCAACCGGGACAGAATCCAGAGCCCCAGCCGGGACTAGAACCTGGTGTGCTGGCGCTGCAAGATGGAGGATTAGCCTAGTGAGCCACGGCGCCGGCCTAACAGTGCCGTGCTCTTGCAGCAAGGAACCCAGTCCTGCAAGAACCCACATGAGAAAGGCATCCATACATTCATGCACGTTCCACCTGGTGACCCCAACGCCTCCCACAAGCCACCTCCCGCCTCCACCATCACGGGGCTCAAATCCCAGCCTGAGTTTCAGAAGGGGCAAACCCTGTCCAACCGCAGCAACCGGCAACCACCTCCTCTTTAGGATTTTCACTTGGGATTGGCATGTGAGTCTGGGAAGCAGGAAACCTGAAGCGGCCAACTGCAGGTGGCATGTTTCGTTCTCTGGACTGGCAGAGGGTATCAAGGTATGGGGAAGAGGCCTGGGTACCTGACAGGCAAGGAAGACGTTATTCAAAACTCTTGCAACAGAGGAGAGAGACTGAACTCAACTCCATTGAAACAACAAGCAGAAGGGTTAGTAAGTGCTGGGCGCCCTAGTGGATAAGCACTGGAGTTTGTCAAGGCAGGGCGCTGACCAATGGGATGTGTCAGTTGCCCTAATATGGGTGGACTTTGCAGATACTACAATGCCATTATGTTGTCCACGTGTCAAATCCGTTGTTAGCCCCGAGTTCTCAGAAGCTGTCTGTCTGTGGCCAGACCACCTGTTTTTGCTAATTAGCATCCCCACCAGCCAGGCCCCCATGCCCCCAGTGCAACCGACAAGAGGAAGGCACTTTCTTGCTTGGTGATCGCATTTCGAAGGTGGAGCTCACGGGGCTGGCATTTGGTGCAGGGGTCAAGTCTGGGCTTGCGATCCCTCATGCCACAGGGTTCAAGTCCAGGCCCTGCTTCCAATTTCAGCTTCCTGCTAAATCACACTCTGACAGACAGCAGCGGGTCCCTGCCAACCCATGTGGGAGACCCAGATTGAGTTCCTGGCTCCTGGTTCTTGGGTTAGGCTTGGCACAGCCCCGGCTGTTGTGGGCATGTTGTGGGAAGATTCTCTCTCTCTCTCTCTCTCTCTCTCTCTGTTTCTCTATATCTCTGCCTATCAAATGAATAAAAATACATACATGGGTACACATTTCTTTTTAAAGGATGGCTTCCAAGTCCTTGAGGAAGACATCCCCATATTGTTTTTTTTTTTTTTTTTTTTTTGACAGGCAGAGTAGACAGTGAGAGAGAGAGAGACAGAGAGAAAGGTCTTCCTTTTTGCCGTTGGTTCACCCTCCAATGGCCGCCACGGCTGGCGCACCATGCTGATCCGAAGGCAGGAGCCAGGTGCTTCTCCTGGTCTCCCATGGGGTGCAGGGCCCAAGCACTTGGGCCATCCTCCACTGCACTCCCGGGCCACAGCAGAGAGCTGGCCTGGAAGAGGGGCAACCGGGACAGAATCTGGCGCCCCGACCGGGACTAGAACCTGGTGTGCCAGCGCCGGCTGACATCCCCATATTGTAACACTGACAAGAGCCTGGGAGATTTGCATATATTCCCAGGAGACAGAGAATGAGTTTGCAATGATGACTTTTATGAAGGCCGTGCTCTAACAAGAGGTGGAGGGC
Source organism: Oryctolagus cuniculus (assembly GCF_964237555.1). Lineage (NCBI taxonomy): Eukaryota > Metazoa > Chordata > Mammalia > Lagomorpha > Leporidae > Oryctolagus > Oryctolagus cuniculus. The sequence goes on from NC_091450.1 coordinate 45,921,058, forward strand.
CCAGAGCAGAGGCGAAGCCAGTCCAGTAAAAGTCCAGCTGCGGCCGGAGGGACTCCAGTTTCCCCCCAGGAACTCTCTCACTGGTGTCATGCCACCTCTTGTCCAATAGGTGGCACTGCTGCGACCGTTGCACTTGAAACCTTGGGGAGAGGGATCTCCCCGGGGAAGACTTTTAAGTCCTCTGTGTCCTGTGGTTGTCCCCGGGCCCTTACACGCCCTATTGACCCTTGCAGCCTTGCTCCAGCACATTCTCCCGTCCTGACGGCAGTGGCACACGGGCCATGGTTCGTCTGGCAGTGCCTGCCTGTGGGATGCTAGGTCCCACGCTGGCCTTTGCCCCAGGGTCAGGATCAACCGGCCCCTGGGTTCCTTGTGACCCGGACACTCTTAGAGCCACAGGAGCTGGTACTTGTCAGCGGCCCAAAGGCTCGCCTGCTGTGTCCAAAGATAGGATCGGAGATGTGGATGGTGTCGTCTACACCACCGAATGTTGACAGCACCATCTACACAGCCAGCTGTGGATGGCGCTGTCTACACATCTGGATATGGGTGGCATTGTCTACATAGCTGGATGCAAATGACATCATCTACAAAGCTGGATGCGGACAGCACTGTCTACACAGCTGGATGCAGATGGAACTGTCTACACAGCTGGATGTGGGTGGCACCGTCTAAACAGCCGGATGCAGATGGCACCATCTACACAGCTGGATGCAGATGGAACTGTCTACACAGCTGGATGCGGGTGACACCCTCTATACAGCTGGATGTGGGTGGCACTATCTGCACAGCTGGATGTGGGTGGCACCGTCTACACAGCCGGATGCAGATGGCACCATCTGCACAGGTGGATGCGGCTGGCACTGTCCTCAAAGCTGGGTCTCTTACTCTGGCCCACCTTTGTTTCCCAGGTTAGCCAGGAGTTTGTCACCGAGCCGAAGCCTTGAGAAGCCAGCTGTGTTGATCTTTCACAGGATCCTGAGGCCAAGCGCAGGCCGTCGGTAACGGTGCAGGGAGAAGCTTGGCAGAGCCCTGTCTCCGGGGGCCTGGAGGAGGGGAGCGCGTCTTTCCCCCAACCTCGGAGGACGTGCGAATGTCAGCAGCCCCTCCCGGACACACAGGTGCAGCCCCGGAGGCTCCTGGGAACACACACCTGGACGCTCTGCAAAGACCCCACCCCCACCCCCACCCCCACCAAGGACCCCTTTACCCCTCCTCACGAAGGCTTCTGTTGTCCACAAATGGCCAAAGAGGGTCTTCAGGGCCCGAGCCCGTGGTCCAAGGCTGAAGCCGGCTCAAACACGAAAGGACCCCAGGGCGTGCAATAGCAGGAAGCCGGAGCCAGATCCCAAACTCGGGGTCTCCGACTTGCCACTGAGCCGCCCAGGGCTGGCGGAGCAGGAGGCAGGAAGAAAGCAGGCATTGCTCCAGGCTCCCAACCCTCCCGTTCTCTTTGGGAAGGCACAGTCAGGCGCCAGCAGGGGGTGCCGCAGCACCGCGCTAGGCAGCCGGCTGCGCCCTCGCTCCCGCAGCCCAGCCCGGGCCCCCTGGGCAGAGTCTGCACCGCCCCAGCTGCAGCCCCTTGTGTCCAGACGCTTGCTCCTCAGGGGCCCTGACAAAGAGGGGCCCCTGAACACGTGGACTGAGCGCTGCTCCCGCGTCCTCCACGCCCACCGCCCAAACCACGCGGCGGTCCTGGGCCAGACCCAGCAGCTGCACCCCCCTGGGCTTGCAGCCGCTGTCCGCCTAGCCATAGGCCCTGGGACCTGGCGCGGATGCCACCGGGGTGTGTGTGTGTGTGTGTGTGTGTGTGTGTGTAACGCGAATGCCCAGCAGGGGGCGCTGGACACGCAGATGCCCGCAGAGCCACGGCCGGGGGTTCCAGTGCCAGCCTGCTCTCTCTCTGGCTTCCTCTTTGCCTGCGTGTCCCACTCCTTGGTATATCTCCGCCTTCTCCCCCCTGCCTTTTACCATCCTCTCTGAATTTCTTTTTCTCTCTCCATCTCTAGTTCCCTGTTTATTTCTTCCTGTCATTTTATGCCCCCTTTTCTTTTTGTTACTCTTCTCTCTCTCTCTCTCTCTCTCTCTCTCTCTCTCTCTCTCTGACAGGCAGAGTGGACAGTGAGAAACAGAGACAGAGAGAAAGGTCTTCCTTTTGCCATTGGTTCACCCTTCAATGGCCGCCGTGGCTGGCGCACTGCAGCCGTGGCTGGCGCACTGCGGCCGGCGCACTGCACTGATCCGAAGGCAGGAACCAGGTACTTATCCTGGTCTCCCATGGGGTGCAGGGCCCAAGCACTTGGGCCATCCTCCACTGCACTCCCTGGCCACAGCAGAGAGCTGGCCTGGAAGAGGGGCAACCGGAACAGAATCCGGCGCCCCGACCGGGACTAGAACCCGGTGTGCCGGCGCCGCAAGGCGGAGGATTAGCCTAGTGAGCCGTGGCGCCAGCCCTATCTCTCAGATTCCCGCCCCCCCCCCCCCCCACACACATATGCACGCACAGTCCTCCTGAGACCATAGCTCTTTGGGACTTGGGGTTAACCCTGTGGCTTCTGAAGTCAGGGCATGGGAGGGGGGGATTGCAGTGCAGGGAGGAGGCAGCCTCTTCCGACCCCGCCCTCATGCCCCTACCCTGCAGCTCCTCCTCCAGGCAGTCACAGCTCATGGGACAGGCCTGTGGCTAAACAGGCCGGTGCTGGCATCTCACAGGTGACTTGTGACCACTCACAAGCTGCTGCCCCTCTCTGCGTCTCAGCTCCCTTGTTTGAATGGGACTCACCACAATAGATCATCGTCAGCTGTTGGCTCTCCTTCTGCAAATGCAAGCAACGGTAGATAGAAAACACTTGGGGGGAAACATCCAGAAAATTCTAGAATGCGAGACTCGAATCTGCCCCAAACCAAATACTAAAATCAATGATGTCATGTGCAGGCAACCTATCAGGGGTTATAAGCAACCTAGGGGCAATTCAAAGTATATGGCAAAATGTGTGTTGGTTATGTGCAAATAGTATATCCCACTACACAAGGCATCTGAGTGTCCTTGGATTTTGGCATCCTTGGGTGGTCTCGGAACCCATACCCTGTGGGTATTGAGAGATGACTGTAAATGTTGTATTTAAGTCAAATTCAGGTCAAAGCTAAAAATGTACCAGGCAGCTTTTGTAATTACGTCCAGGGGGCCAGCGCTGCGGCTCACTAGGCTAATTCTCTGCCTGCTGTGCCCGCCGGCACACCGGGTTCTAGTCCCGGTTGGGGTGCCGGATTCTGTCCCGGTTGCCCCTCTTCCAGGCCAGCTCTCTGCTGTGGTCCGGGAGTGCAGTGGAGGATGGCCCAAGTGCTTGGGCCCTGCACCCCATGGGAGACCAGGAGAAGCACCTGGCTCCTGCCTTCGGATCAGCGCGGTGTGCCAGCCGCGGCGGCCATTGGAGGGTGAACCAATGGCAAAGGAAGACCTTTCTCTCTGTCTCTCTCTCACTGTCCACTCTGCCTGTCAACAAATAAAATAATAAAAAAAGAAATTACTTCCAGGGACTGGGGCTGGCATTGTGGTGCAATGGGTTAAGTCATCGCTTCCAACACTGGTGTCTCATATTGGAATGTTGGTTCCAGTCTCGGCGGCTCTGTTTCTGATCCAGCTCCCTGTGGATGCACCTGGGGAGGCAGTGGATTATGGCCTGATTACTTGGAGCCCTGCCACTCACCTTGGGGCCCCTGATAGAAATTGGAGCTCCTGGGCCTGGCGCTGTGGCACAGCTGGTTAAAGCCCTGGCCTGAAGAATCGGCATCCCATATGGGCACCAGTTCCAGTCCTCTTCCGATCCAGCACTATGCTATGGCCTGGGAAAGCAGTAGAAGATGGCCCAACTACTTGGAGCCCTGCCACCAACGTGGGAGACCCTGATAGAAATAGGAGCTCCTGGCTTCAGTGTGGCCAAGCCCCGGCCGTTGTGGTCATTTGGGGAGTGAACCAATAGATGGAGTATCAATCTCTCTCATGGTCTTTCTTTCAAATCCATAAGTCATTTTAAAAATTAAATGACTTCCAATAATCACTGCCTCAAAAGATAGCCACATGCTTGGATAATCTCCCTTGGAGTGCAGGCTGGACCTCTGTCCTTGCTTCCAGCAAATAGAATCCAGCAAATTCATAGGATTTCAATTCTGCCACCAGCTTGCACAAGACTGATTTCCATCTTGCTAGCTCTGAAGGAATGGCAATGTTATGAGCTGTCCTATTAAGAGGCCCATGTGGCAAAAAAAAAAAATTGGGTTCTTGGGTTAACGGAATCACCCCCCCCAAACAACTTCAGAAGCTTACCCCAGAGACTGTGAGATCATAAATGGTGTTTTGGGATAATTTCTTTTTTTAAAAAAGCATTTTATTTATTTGAAAGGCAGAGCTGCTCTGGCGCCGCGGCTCAATAGGCTAATACTCCGCCTTGCGGCACTGGCACACCGGGTTCTAGTCCCAGTCAGGGCGCCGGATTCTGTCCCGGTTGCCCCTCTTCCAGGCCAGCTCTCTGCTGTGGCCCGGGAGTGCAGTGGAGGATGGCCCAGGTGCTTGGGCCCTGCACCCCATGGGAGACCAGGAGAAGCACCTGGCTCCTGGCTTCGGATCAGCGCGGTGCGCCGGCCACGGTAGCCATTGGAGGGTGAACCAACGGCAAAGGAAGACCTTTCTCTCTCTGTCTCTCTCTCTCTCACTGTCCACTCTGCCTGTCAAAAAAAAAAAAAAAAAGGCAGAGTTACACAGAGAAAGGGAGAGACAAAGGGAGACAGAGATGGAGAGAGAGATTTTTCCATCAACTGAATGACTCCTCAAATGTACAGAACAGCTGGGGCAACTTCTGGGATGAAGCCAGGAACCTGGAGCTCCATTTAGGGGTCTCCCAGGAGGGTGACAGAGGCCTTCATGCTTGGGTCATCTTCTACTGCTCTCTCAGGTGCATTAGCCGGAGCCGGATCAGAAGTGGAGCAACCGGGTCTCAAATGGGTGCCCATTTGGGATGCCAGCATCACAGGTTGGGGGCTTAACCCGCTACACCAGAATGCTGGTCCCTTGGGTTATTCAGGCATAATACCTAAAACAATATGAAGAAGGTCTTGGGGCCAGTGCTGTGGCATGGCGGGTTAAGCCACTGTCTGTAGTGCCAGAATCCCAGGTTTGAGTCCTGGCTACTCCACTTCCAATCCAGCTTCCTGCTAATGTGCCTGGGAAAGCAGTAGAAGATGGCCCAAGTCCTTGGGTCCCTGCCACTTATGTGGGAGACCCAGAAGAAGCTCCTGGCTCCTGGCTTTGGCCTGGCCCAGCCCTGGTCATTGCAATCATCTGGGGAATGAACCAGCGGATAGAAGATTCTCTCTCTCTCTCTCTCTCTGTAACTCTGCCTTTCAAATGAATAAAAAAATTTTTTTAAACAAAGGTCTTATTTTAGCTAGTGTATGCTAAGGGCTAGTGAGAAATAGCCCCAGAGGTGTCATGGTCCAAACAAACCATCCCAGGTGAGGATTCAGGCCAAGAGGAGGGTCTTTCACTCCGTCATCCGGGAACTGAGGTTCCTGCCATGCAATGGCCCCACCGCCCCCTGAGACCCCACTTCTGTCTGCATCAAGCCTAGAAGGGGAGGCAAAGCCACTCGTGCAAATGCCCCAGAGATCCATCCTGTCCCTTCTCCCTGAGAAAGCTGGGTCGCGTTCTCCCATCTATTTTTTAAGACATATTAGGAACCAAATCTACCCATGGTGGCCACAGTCTTAGAGGAATGGCTGTGGGTGGTGCAGGTCTCACCCAAAATACCCAGTGTGCATCAGCTGAGGGCCTGGTGCAGACTCTTACCTTCCGGGCCGCCTCTGCTGACGCTGGCTACTGTGAAGTTCACGCCTCTTCCTTCTTATCCCTGGTCCACGTCCTAACGCTGCCTAAGGTTTGGAAATGGCTTCTCTCTCACAGCCTGCTTCTACCCGGATCCTGAATTCTGCAGAGGGCCCAGTCCGCTTGCTAGTGGCCAGTGTCTGCCTCACTGTTGATTTACCCCTAACTCACTTGCTTTTTCAAAAAATATATTTATTTTGTTTATTTGAAGGGGCAGAGTTAGAGGGATGGACAGAGAGACAGAGAGAGACCCAAATGGTCAGAACAGCTGGGGCTACTCCAGGTCAAAGCAGGAGCCTGGAACTCTGTCCCGGGGTCTCCCAGGTGGATGACAGAGGCCTAGGTACTTGGGGTGTCTTCTGCCGCTTTCCCAGGTGCATTAGCAGGGAGCTGGATCAGAAGTGGAGAAACCATGACTTGAACCAGAGGTATATGAGGTGCCAGGGTCACAAAGGGTAGCTTCACCTACCCTGCCACAACACTGGCCCCATAAGAAAACACATAGCCAGGCAACCCCAGGTTAACACTGTAGCTTCATCAGGAGCCCAAGGTACAGCGCTGCTTCTGCTTAAATCACCTTATCACTGCAAGATGGTTGCTGCAGCTCCAGCCCTTATGTCCATGTTCCAGGCAGGCAGCAGGAAACGGAGGGAGCCAGGGCCAAAATGGGCATCTCCCAGCTCAATCAGCCTCTAGGAAGACCATTCTAGTGTTAGGCATCCAATGACTTCCACTTGCTTCTCACAGGCCACTGCTCTCTGCAAAGAAGGTTGGGAAATGCAATTTTCCAGCTGGTTACAGTGCTGAACATAGCAAGCAGAGGGTCTCTAACCAGAGGGGAAGGGAGACTGGGGAGGCAGCCAGGAGTCTCTGAGGCATCGTGCTTTGTCCCCGAGGGAGCAGAAAGATGGATTCCCACAGATCCAAATTCCAATTGGCTTTTCTGTAATAGCCGTTAATGGTATTGACTAAACTGTCCGTGTCATTGTGTTTTTATGGCTTCCTGAGAAGAATGCCCCAAGGCCGCTGGCTCCCGTGTTGCAGCTGATAAAGGCTGAGGGTCAGAACGTGGCGCTGGTGACCCCTCCCGGGTGGACGGATGGCCACTTCCCAGGCCCTGGGCCCTGGAACTGGCCACAGCTGCCTGAAGTCATCGCGTAAGACAGTGCCCGCGGAGCACTTCTGAAAAATACAGCAGCAGATGATTTTAGAACAGTTTAAGGCTTACAGAACAATTGGAGCATGCAGTACAGAGTTCTCCTAGCACATTCTTCAAGTACTTTCCCACTTACTAAAAATTTCACATTATTCTATTATTAATATTAACAGCTATCAATATGATCACTAATAATTTTATTAATATCATTTGCTAATATTTTATTACTGTCAATTTATTAATAATATTAATTACAAGTCACTTATTGATAATATCAACTATTTGTTATTAATTGATATTTATTAAATATTAATATTAATAAGATGGTTGGTTGATTGTGATTGATAAAGAAATATTGATTTCTTGTTCTTAACTAACTTCCATAGTTTATTCAGATGTCCTTGATTTATTTTATTTTATTTTTTAACTTTATTTAGTAAATATAATTTCCAAAGTACAGTTTATGGATTACAATGGCTTTTCCCCCCCATAACTTCCCTCCCACCCGCACCCTTCCCATCTCCCGCTCCCTCTCCCAGTCCATTCACATCAAGATTCATTTTCTTTTTTTTTTTTGACAGGCAGAGTGGACAGTGAGAGAGAGAGAGACAGAGAGAAAGGTCTTCCTTTGCCGTTGGTTCACCCTCCAATGGCCGCCGCGGCCAGCGCGCTGCGGCCGGCGCACCGCGCTGATCCGATGGCAGGAGCCAGGAGCCAGGTGCTTTTCCTGGTCTCCCATGGGGTGCAGGGCCCAAGCACCTGGGCCATCCTCCACTGCACTCCCTGGCCACAGCAGAGGGCTGGCCTGGAAGAGGGGCAACCGGGACAGAATCCGGTGCCCCGACCGGGACTAGAACCCGGTGTGCCGGCGCCGCTAGGCGGAGGATTAGCCTAGTGAGCCGCGGCGCCGGCCCAAGATTCATTTTCAATTATCTTTATATACAGAAGATCGATTTAGTATATACTGAGTAAAGATTTCATCAATTTGCACCCACACAGAACATAAAGTGTAAAATACTGTTTGAGTACTAGTTATAGCATTACTCCACGTTGGACAACACATTAAGGACAGAGATCCCACATGAGGAGTAAGTACACAGTGACTCCTGTTGTTGACTTAACAACTTGACACTCTTGTTTATGCCATCAGAAATCTCCCTAGGCTCGAGTCATGAGCTGCCAAGGCTGTGGAAGCCTCTTGAGTTCACTGACTTCGATCTTATTCCAACAAGGTAATGCTCTTCCTCTGCTCCAGGATCCTTACCCGGGCTTCCGAGTGACACCCATTTGTCTGTCCCTGGAGGGTTAACCTCTTGGCTCCAAGCTGTTGCTTTCTTGGGCTTTGCTTGCTGTTAATGACCTTGACATTTCTGAGGAGGCCCACTCACCTGAGATTCCCACAGGGCGTCCTGTTGCGGGACTTTGCCTGATGCCTGTCTCGTGAGCAGGCTGAAGTCGTAGTTGTTTGGAGGAAGATTACAGGGGCAAGGTGCCATTGCATTCCGGCGTATCAAGAACGAGCTGTCAACATGATTTACGCCTGGTGGTGCTGACCTTGGTCACCTGGCTGAAGTAATGTTTGTCAGGTGTCTCCCTGGTAGAGTCATTTTTCTCTCCTTTTCCGTGTCACGATGCACAGCTCACAGGTAAGGAGAGGGAGCTAGGTTTTCTCTCCTAGGTGAAGCAGCTACACGATTTATTTGCAGTTCTTCTCTGTGTGTGCTTTGCTTCTTCCCACGGAGAGATTTTTAACCTGCAAGAGTCTGAGACCATTTATTCTGTCGCTGTTAGACCTGAAGTCTTCCCGATGAATCTTCTTGAACCCCAAGACTCAGGAAGGCACACTTTGGACTGTGCCCATGATTAAATATTAGGTGATGTTGTTAACAACTGATGCTTTTTATTTTTCTCTTTGTGAGTCACCTGTTAAATAAACTATGAACCGCCAAGTCCAGTCTTCCTGTTCAAAAGCAACATTAACAAGTCTAACTTTCATCTCCTGGCTGTCACACAGAGCTCCGTGAAAATCTGCTCTTCTGACTCCCACTTCTGTCACCTGAACACAGGGTTCCCATTCTCGCCAGCGCTTGGCGGCTGGGACAGGAAGCCATCAGAAAGTTCACCTAACAGCAGTCGAGTCACCCAGAAACTCGGGACTGGCAGTCACATGAAAGGCCACCTCTCTCTGCTGGAACCCAGCCAGGACCAAAGCGCACTGCCTCCAGAGAGCCGCAGCCCAGCTTCCGGAGGATGGTCCTGGTCCAATGTTCTTTGTCTCTGTCAAAGCCATAGTCTAGGTTTCATCCAGCTGGCCCCATTCCTACCCTCTGGGTCCTAAATAAACAACAACAAAAAAATCCATGCATCACCTCTGCCTTATGAATTACTTAAGTAATTCATAAAGAAGAGATGTTGATGCATCTCACACTTCTGGAGGCTGGGATTCCCAAGGGCAAGGCACTACCACTTAGCAGGGCCTTGCTGCTCACTGGTAACATGACAGAGGGCGTCCCATGGGGAGACCCAGAAAGCTGCTAACTCAGGCCTCTCTTTCCCCTTCTTGTAAAGATAATGAAGGGGCCGGTGCTGTGGTGCAGCTAGTTAAAGCCCTGGCCTGAAGCGCCGGCATCCCATATGGGCACCGGTTCTAGTCCTGGCTGCTCCTCTCCCAATCCAGCTCTCTGCTGTAGCCTGGGAAAGCAGTAGAAGATGGCCTAAGTCCTTGGGCCCCTGCACCCACATGGGAGACCTGGAAGAAGCTCCTGGCTCCTGGCTTCGGATCGGCACAGCTCTGGCCGTTGCGGCCATCTGGGGAGTGAGCCAGTGGATGGAAGACCTCTCTCTCTGTCTCCACCTCTCCCTGTAACTCTGTCTTTCAAATAAATAAAATAAATCTTAAAAAAAAATAAAGCCATTGAAGCCATCATGACAGCCCCATCCCCATAACTCCTTCTAATCCAAATCACCTCCCAAACCCCCATCTCCATGTTACTACTAACATGAGACTCTGGGGACTAAGTTCCCAGCATATGAATTCTGGGGAACACATTCACCCCATGACAATCTTCCTGTAAGATGCTTTCTGCCCATCCCCCCATAGCCTACCGATTCGTTCTATCTATCTATCTGTCTGTCTATCTATCTATCTATCTATCTATCTATCTTAAAGTCAGAGTTACACAGAGAGAGGAGAGGCAGAACGAGAGAGAGGTCTTCCATCCAGTGGTTCACTCCCCAATTGGTTGCAACGGCTGGAGCTACGCTCATCTGAAGCCGGTAGCCAGGAGCCAGGAGCTTCTTCCAGGTCCGAGCCTGTATGGGATGCCAATGCTTCAGGCCAGGGTGTTAACCCACTGTGCCACAGCACCAGCCCCCATGCCCACTAATTCTTGGTAACATCAACACTGCCTCTTTCCAAGTCAGTCTCTTGCAAGTCAGCACCCTGGGTTCTAGGTTTCCCTGTGGATGACACATGATTTCCAGGCTTAGTAAGCCCCTCCCCTGACCCCCCCCCCCAGCTGCTTTCCTTTGCATGCACACTGGGTGTGAAGATTCCCACTTCAGCCTGGATTTTCAACTCTGCTACTCTATCGGCTTCTTTGGAAGACAGCTGACCACATGGAAGCAACAGAAATCCCATTTCATTTTATTTACTTGTTGAAAAATGTCTATGTGAAAGAGATACACACACAGATCTTCCGTCTACGAATTCACTTCCCAAATGCCCACGACAGCTGGCCAAAGCCTGGAGCCAGGAACTCAGTTAGGATCACCCACGTGGTGGCAGGGATCCAATCACTTGTGCCATCACCTGTTGCCTCCCCAGAGGGCAAAATAGCAGGAAGGAAGCTGGGATCAGAAGTGGAGCCAGGACTCAAATCAGGCTCTTTCCTATGGGCTACAGGCTTCCCAAGCGGTGCTCTAACCACTGGGCCACATGTCCACCCATCGTTTTATACCAGATACTTGGGGTCAAAGGGCAGAAATGGAAATGTATCCCATTTCTTCCAGTCGTGTTGTGGCCCTGTTATGTATAACATCTACATCAAGCTATACGTGTCTATATGCAAAGGAAAACTAGGGACGGAGGCTCATTAGCACAACAACCAGGAGTTTGGCTCTCTCTGGGTGGTCATAGTATTGAGGTTATTTTCTTCTCGTTATTACTTACCTATGGTATCCGAGTTTTCTCTTGTGAATCTACTACTTTGTAATTTATTAAAAAAATATCATCATGTGAGTCAGGCTGTTTCTGTGGCCTGTTGCAGATTCTCTGAATGGTCGCACACAGAATCAGTCACTCTCCTGTGGGTCTTGTGAGCACCGTTGCCTTGTTATCCACCCAAAATTGTGGGCCCCCTTCCTGGCAGGTTCAATCAAAGATGCACAAGGGTGGGCTTTGGACACAACCGTTAGGCTGTCACGTGGGACACCCACATCCCCTGTCTCAGTATCTGGGTTCAAGTTCAGCTCTGCTGCTGATCCAGCTCCCGATGCTGCACACCCCAGACAGCAGCAGGTGAAGTTTCAAGACCTTGACTCCCTGAGCTCCTGACTCCTGGCTTGGGTCTGACCGAGCCGTGGCCATTGTGACCACTTGGGGAATGCAAATCCCCAAATATCCTACCAAGGGTAGGATATCTCTGTCTCTCAAATTAAAAAATGGAAACGGAAGAGAAAAAGAAAATGCATGCAAAGTAATTTACTTACAGCAATAAGGAGACCATGGGGAATCGTTTGCACAGTTGTGACTCCCTGAGCAAGAGATGAGTATCTTTTATTTAGAGGGAAATGCAACTGTAAGAGGGAGACTTCCTGTCCCCACACAAAGGGATGAGGACAAGTTCCTGCAGGTGCACTCCAGAAACACACACCATGGCCGGCTGCAGATGATGGTGAGGAGGTCAGTTCCTCCCAGAGCAGAGGTCATCGTATTCAGATGAAGCCCAGGGTGACCTTTGGCCTCTTGCTGACCCCTCTGCACAGGTGCAGCTCTTACAGTAGAGTCTGGACCAGTCCAGGGCAGCTGGCAACTGTGCGTGTCCCTGGAAGGTGACTAAAATCGCACGAGGCAACTCTGGAGAACATCTGGTTCTTTTAGGGCCTTGAAAGGGAAACAGAGCTACAATAAAGACGTATCAGCTGCTTGGGGCATCAACTGGTGACAGCCGCTCAGCATCAGTAACCACGTGGGCACTGGTTGCAGGACCTCCATCCGATGGCAACATTTCCAAGTCCCTTATGCAGAGTGGGATGGCATTGTTATCTTGCTATGCACATCCAGTGTGTACTGTCCATCATCCCCAGATGACTTGTGGTCCCTGTTACAGTGTGAACAGCATGTGCACTGTGGCTACACTGGTTTGTTTAGGGATTCATGGCAAGGAAACAAATCCGTGTCTCTTCGGAACAGGAGCTGGCATGGTGACACACCACCTGTGACACCCACATTGGAGTCCTGGGTGCTCCACTTCTGATCCAGCTCCCTGATTCTGCACCTGGGAAAGCAGCAGGCAGGAACTTTTTTCCCTGAGTATTTTCCATCTGTGTGTGTTTGGCTCCTTGGATAGGGAGCTCATGGTTAGGGAGGCACAGGTACACTCACACAACTGCTGATAGCGCAAGGTGGAAAGTGGGGGGAGGCAGACGATTGAGACAGGAGGCTGGCATGGGAAAGAGCTCGTGGCTGTTGTACTTCCTTGGAATGGAGGCCCTGCCACTGAGTCTGTGGCATACATAAAAAAAAGACAAAAACCAGCCGGCGCTGCGGCTCACTAGGCTAATCCTCCGCCTAGCGGCGCCAGCACACTGGGTTCTAGTCCCGGTCGGGGCGCCGGATTTTGTCCCGGTTGCTCCTCTTCCAGGCCAGCTCTCTGCTGTGGCCCAGGAGTGCAGTGGAGGATGGCCCAAGTGCTTGGGCCCTGCACCCCATGGGAGACCAGGAGAAGCACCTGGCTCCTGCCATCGGATCAGCGCGGTGCGCCGGCCGCGGTGGCCATTGGAGGGTGAACCAACAGCAAAGGAAGACCTTTCTCTCTGTCTCTCTCTCTCTCACCGTCCACTCTGCCTGTCAAAAAAAAAAAAAAAAAAAAAAAAGAAAAAAAGAAAAAAAAGTAGGAGGGGGAGGGAGGGAGAGGGAGGGGAAAGGGAGAGAGAGAGAGAAGTTGAGGGAGACAGATGGGGTCCTACACCCAAACTTGACACTCCCAGGTGCCGTGAGGACAGGTGATGGATCTCGGAGTTCCAGTGTCTTCACCTATAATGGAAAAGCATTAGGACCTGGCTGCCAGGTTGTTGGGAGAACGACAAGAAGCTTGATCTTAAAACCCTTTGCAGGGGCCAGCTCTGTGGCTTCGTGAGTAAAGCGCTTGAGTGCCGGCATCTCATAAGGGTGCTGGTTCGAGACCCGGCTGTTCCACTTCCAATCCAGCTCTCTGCTGTGGCCTGGGAAAGCAGTGGAAGATGGCCCAAGTGCTTGGGCCCCTGCACCAGCGTGGGAGACCCGGAAGAAGCTCCTGGCTTTGGATTGGCTCAGCTACAGCCCTTGCGGCCAACTGGGGAGTAAACCAGCAGATGGAAGACCTCTCTCTCTCTCTTAATCTCTCTGCCTCTCCTTCTCTCTCTGTGTAATGCTGACTTTTAAATAAATAAATAAATAAATAAATAAATAAATAAATAAATAAATCTTTTCTTAAACATTTTATTCATGTTATAGAAGGACTTCTTTAAATAAATAAATCTTAAAATATACCCTCTGCAGTGTGCCTGGCACATCGTTGGGGCTCACAGAACGGTGGCAGCGACAGCGAATCGGGAGCATCATCCTTCTACACCACACCGGCCCAGGGCTGCTCGGCTCTGTCGTGCAAATGCCACTCAGCAGTTGCGGTGGATGGCAGCCTGCAGTCAGAGCCGGGCCCACCACCATCGGAAGCCCAGAGAAAGCAACAGCGGAACAAGCAAGATGAAGGACTGTGTGTACAGCACGAGTCCTGTAAGAGTCTGTCAGTGAGTGACGTCACAGCTGTCCTGGCTTGTGCATGCACACTCTGTCATGTTTGTGCCGTGACGGAATCACTTGGCAATGCATTGATAAGAATGCAGTCCCCCGATGAAGCAACGCATGACCACGCTTCAGCCTTAGGCACTCCCTAAGCAGAGAGTAGGTGCTTAGTAAATACAAAGGGAACTTGAAAACCGTTGTGAAAAACGGAATCAGAGGTAAGCTTAGGGGCTGGCCTTGCCACACAGCTGATCAAGCTGCCACGTGCGATGCTGGCATCCCGTATCAGTGCTGGCTTCAGTCCCGGCTGCTCCACTTTCAATCTAGCTTCCTGCCAATGTGCCTGGTGATGACCCAAGTCCTTGGGCCCCTTGCCACTGACATCAGAGACTGGTCTGTGGCTCCCAGCTCTTGGCTGGGCCTGGCCCAGACCTGGCTGTTGCAGGCATTTGGGGGAGTTCATCAGCAGACGGGGCTGTCTATCACTTTGCCTTTCAAATAAATCAATTTTTTTTTTTTAAAGGGTAATTTTATTTGGATGCAAATCCATCCATACAAAGAGTCTTCAACAAGTTCTTGGAAAATACGTATTGGGAAAAACTATGCATGAATTTCAAAACATTTTTGCACCTAAATCAATGTATCCATTTTCCATGTTTGAAAGGCCCACGTACTGTGGTGTTGATCATCCTAATATCCACTAAATCATGCACTCCACACGGGCGAGTGGTAGGGCGTGGGAATTCCATCTGAATAAGCTGCTACTGAAACCTTAGCTATGCACCGAGCCACACAGAGGGCTCAGAACATCTCAGGGGATTGGAGGAATCTTTTTAAAACATGTGCTGAATGAATGACTGAGTGGTGAGCGAACATTTCAAAATACTTGAAGTAGAGCAAAGAAAGGGGGATTCCGGTGGCCCCAAAGCACAGAAGCACCTGCGCTAGGGCCCTGGGTAGCCCGTTGGCATCAGAAACAGCAGCAATTGCGTTTCAGCCAACTCCAGGTTAACCGCACGCTATTAACTTTCATTGTTCAGGCCTGGTAAATCTGTGTGTATTTGCTTGTAAATTTATTTTTTATTTTCCTGTTGTAATAGGCCTGTGAGCAAAAAGCCATTTTATGTTTACACATCTTTGAGAAACACTATAATATAAAATAAAGGAGGTTAACTCTGAGGGCCACTGAGAATTTTTTTTTTTTTTGCTTTCTTTAGAAAAATTGTTCATAAGAGAATACATCACAAAGGTTGTGGAAAATGAAATCAAAGGTAAGTTCGTTTTGGTGCAACTATCTTTAAACCCTTGTGTGTTCAGAGTCCTATTACTATACTTAGAGACATCAGATGAGGAGGGGGCAGCGTGTGGCCTCTTGGGAAGCTGGTGGAGGTGCCCGTGTGTCCCACATCGGAGCGTCTGGCTTGGATACTCAGCTCTGGTTCTCTGTTCCAGCTGCTTGCTAATGCAGACCTCGGGAAGCAGCAGTTGCGGCTGAAGTAACCAGGTTCCTGTGGTCCCTGTCTGGCCTACATAGAGTTCCTGGTTCCATGGCTTTGCAGGTATTTGCACAGTAAACCAGCAGATAGGAATTTTGTTTCTCTGACTATGAAATTAAAAAAAAATTAGATACATAAATAAGTAGAGCTGGATGATAGATGATGATAGATAGATGAGATAGATAGATAGATAGATAGATAGATAGATAGATAATAGATATGGAGTATTTGCTCTAGCACTTACGACACGGGGGGCTATGGCTGGCACTGTCAGGTACCAGGTTAAGCCTCTGCCTGCAGTGCCAACATCCCATATGGGTGCTGGTTTGAGTCCTGGCTGTTCCACTTCTGATTCAGTTCGCTGCTAATGTACCTGTTGCTAATGCCACAGTGCCAACCCCCAAATAAATCTTTTAAAAAGAAAGACACTTGAGGGCTAGCATTGTGGTGGTGGGTTAGGCAGCCTCCTGAAATGCCAGCATCCCATCTGGACGCAGGTTTGAGACCTGGCTGCTCCACTTCCAATCCAACTCCTTGCTAATATACCTGAGAAGGCAGCAGAAGATGGCCCAAGTCCTTGGGCCCTTGCTACCCAGATGGAGTTCCAGGATCCTAGCTTGGGCCTGGCCCAGCCCTGGCTCTTGTGGTCATTTGAGGAGTGAACAAGCATATGGAAGATCTCTCTCCCTCTCTCTCTGTCTCTGTCACTCTGCCTTTCAAATCAATAAAATTTATATTTAGAAAAAAAGAATCCACGTTCCATACTGGAATGCCTGAGCTCCAGCTCATGTCTCTGGCTTCCAGCTTATGCACACCCTGGGAGGCCCAGGTGATGGCTCAAGTACTTGGGTCCATGTCATCCATGTGGGAGACCCGGATTGAGTGGTGGGCTCCCAGGTTTGGCCTGGCACAGCCCCAGTCATTGTGGATGGAATATCTCTCTCTCTTTCTCTGCCTCCTAAATAATGAATACATATTAAAATGAGAAATGTCTGATAGTACTTGGACCATCTTCTGTGGCATTAACAGGGAGCTAGACTGGAAACCTGGACTCAAACAGGTGTTCCAGTAGGGGTTGCCAGCATTGCAGGCAGCGGCTTAACTTGCTGTGCTAGAACAGCAGTTCTTCTTTTATTAAAGATTGATTTATTTATTTGAGAGGCAGAGTTAGAGGGGGAGGCAGAGAGAGAGAGAGACTGAGAACTGGTTTACTCCTCAAATGCCTGTGGCAGTCAGGTCTGGGCCAGGCCATGAGCAGGAGCCAGGAACTCCATTCAGGTCTCCCATGTGGGATACATGGAGATAGGGACCCAAGTCTCATGGCATCCTCCACTGCTTTCCCAGGTGCATCAGCAAGGGAGTGAGGTGGGTAGCAGAGCAGCTGGGCTTCACAGAGGGACTGCCTGATGCACTGTCCCTCTTCTAACTGTATAATCCCAGCCGAGGGGAAGAACTGGCTAGGTCTGTGTTCAGGAAGGATCAGGAGTGGCAGTGGTTCCTCTCTGGCTTTCCTCATTCCTCTCCTCGGTCCTTGGTGCTTGGGCAATACAGGCAGAGTGGACAGTGAGAGAGAGAGAGAGACAGAGAGAAAGGTCTTCCTTTGCCGTTGGTTCACCCTCCAATGGCCGCCACGGCTGGCGCGCTGAGGCCAGCTCACCGCGCTGATCCGATGGCAGGAGCCAGGTGCTTCTTCTGGTCTCCCATGGGGTGCAGGGCCCAAGCACTTGAGCCATCCTCCACTGCACTCTCGGGCCACAGCAGAGAGCTGGCCTGGAAGAGGGGCAACCGGGACAGAATCCGGCGCACCGACCGGGACTAGAACCCGGGGTGCCTGTGCCGCAAGACAGAGGATTAACCTAGTGAGCTGCGGCGCCGGCCATGGGAGCCTACATCAGTTGGCAGCAGCCAGAGTGATGCTGAGAGGCAAGTGTGCAAGTTCTATCAGTCTCCTGGAGCTTCTAAGGGGACAGACCGCAGGCTGTGTGCCCAGAACCCCTTCATGCAGCCCAGCTTGTGGCTGCCTGAGCTACAGGTGGTGAAGTCTGATACTACTAAATTGCATTTCTTTCCTCCTCTCAAATATGAGATTTAGAGGGCAACGATCATAATATTCTTCTGTTCATCACTGTTTCTTGCATGCATTTTATACATTTTCACTCCATCTGTTCCCACCCCCCCACCCTTTTTGTCTCTTCCTCTTTCTTTCCTTTCTTTTCCAAGAAACCACAAAAATCAAACCACCGGAAAAGATATTCAGATATATTTGTTGACCCAAACTGGAATGTACCTCTAGAGTTTTGGGGTGCACCACTGGTTCCCCACACTCCTCAGGTCTAGGAAATTTGCCTGACAACAAGAGCTGTCCAGAGATTCCTGAAGTCAACTCAAGTGGGCAATGTGGTGCTGTGGAGTAAGCCAATGGTTGGGATGCTGCATCCCATGTCAGAAAGCTGGGAGCTGAGTCTGAACCAGCTTCCTTGCTGATGTGCCTGGGAGGTATCAGATAATGGCCCAAGTGCTTGGGTCCCTGCCATGGGAGATCTGGATAGAAGTCCTGGTTCCAGCCTGCCCCTAGTTCTGGCTGTTGCTGGCATTTTTTTTTTTTTTTGGTGGGGGGGAGTGAAATCAGCAGATGGAAGATTTCTTTCTCTGACATCTTGCCTTTCAAACAAACAAAATGTACCAAGAAAGAATCTGAGAGGAAGGGCAGCTGATGGGGTGGGGGAGGTGATGACCTAGCAAACCATCCCCTGGCCTGGAGCATGAGGTTGACACGTGAGACATAGACAGGCACTGGACACCCGAGTCCAGCCACCTGACTTGTACCAGGCTTCCTGCTTCATCTGGTTCCCTGGGCAGGCTCCAAGCTCCGCCTCCCACCCCTGAGCCAGCTGTCACTCATCCCTTCTCAGAGCAGCCTCCGGAGCAAAGTGGAAAGAGCAGAGTGAGCCCGCACACCAGGGGCAGCTCCCTCCCTGCACGGCCCTGGCAGAGTCGTCCACTCTGCCTGGACATCTTTGTGAAACTGGGACATTTTTCAAGACTGATTATATATATGATATATAGATCATATATATATAATATACATCATATCTATGTGTGTATCTATATGTATCTCTGATGTATCATACGAAAAAATGGCTACAGAAACCAAGATACAAAGGCTTAGAGCAGCTTAAGACACAGCTTTGGGCTTGTATTCTGTTTTTCTGGTTTTTTTTTAAACGTTTTCAAGTAGCCTGCAGGATACGGATGATCTCTCTCTCTTTCTCTCTCTCTCTCTCTTAAAGATATATTTATTTATTTGAAAGAGTAACAGTCAGGCAGAGGCAGAGAGAGAGAGAATCTTCCATCTGCTGGTTCACTCCCCAAATGACCGCAAGGGTCGGAATTGGGCCGGTCTGAAGTCAGGAGCCAGGAGCTTCTTCTGGGTCTCCCACATGGATGGTGGTAGCCCAAGTACATGGGCCATCTTCCACTGCTTTTCCCAGGAGCGTTAGCAGAGAGCTGGATTGGAAGTGGAGCAGCCAGGACTTGAACCATCACGCATATGGGATGCTGACACTGCGGGCGGCAGCTTTACATGCTGTGCCAAAGCACCGCCCCTTCTGCCCCATATTCTGTGTCTCTGTCTTTTCTGTTTTTTTCTCCTCTACTTACCAGAGCAAATACGGTCAAACAAGATCCCCATCCAAAGATCCAACCAAACATGGATGAAAAATACCCAGGGAAAAACATTTTTTTAAATTGTCCTCACTCCCTAAACCGTTCAGTGTAACAAAACTATTTTAGTTTTTTTTTAAGGTTTATTTATTTTATTTGAAAGAGTTACACACAGAGAAGGAGAGGCAGAGAGAGAGAGAGAGAGAGAGAGAGAGAGAGGTCTTCCATCTGCTGGTTCACTTCCCAATTGGCCGCAACAGCTGGAGCTGAGCCAATACGAAGCCAGGAGCCAGGAGCTTCTTCTGGTCTCCCACGCGGGTGCAGGGGTCCAAGGACTTGGGCCATCTTTCACTGCTTTCCAAGGCCATGCAGAAATACAGATGATCTCTTTCTCTCTCTCTCTCTTTTTTTTTTTTTTAATTTTTGACAGGCAGAGTGGACAGTGAGAGAGAGAGACAGAGAGAGAAAGGTCTTCCTTTGCCGTTGGTTCACCCTCCAATGGCCGCCGCTGCAGCCGGCGCACCGCGCTGATCCGATGGCAGGAGCCAGGATCCAGGTGCTTTTCCTGGTCTCCCATGGGGTGCAGGGCCCAAGCACCTGGGCCATCCTCCACTGCACTCCCTGGCCATAGCAGAGAGCTGGCCTGGAAGAGGGGCAATCAGGACAGAATCCGGCGCCCCAACCGGGTCTAGAACCCGGTGTGCCGGCGCCGCAAGGTGGAGGATTAGCCTATTGAGCCACGGCGCCGGCTTCTCTCTCTTTTTTAAAATTTATTGATTTATTCGAAAGAGAGCTGGATCGGAAGTGGAGCAGCCAGGACTAGAACTGGCCATAATATGGGATGCCGGCACTGCAGGCGGTGGCTTTACCCGCTACGCCACAGCACTGGCCACGTATTAGATTTATTACTAACCTGGAGGTGATTTAAAGTGATTTAAAGGTTGACTTAATTTATTTGAAAGGCAGAGTGACAGAAAGAAGAGAGAGAGAGAAACAGAGACAGAGACAGATCTACCCACTGGTACATTCTCCAAGTGGTCACAACAGCGTGGTCTGTGCCAGGCTGAAACCAAGGAGCCAGGAATTCCATCCAGGTCTCCCAGGTGGGTGCCAGGGGCCCAAGCACTTGGCTCATCTTTTGCTGCCTTCCCAGGTGCTTCAGCAGGGAGCTGGAATGGAAGCAGAGTAGCCGGGATTTGAACCAGGTACCTGATACAGAATGCCAGCATGGCCACGATGCTGGCCCCTTAACTATGTCATTTTAGCCATTTTGTATAAGAGACTTGAACACCTGTGGGTTTTGGTATCCTTGGAGGATCCTGGAACCAGTCCCCTTCAGACACTCAATCATGACTATAAAACCATAAAGAAAACACCTGAGGCAGAACACATAACGCATTCACATACATGCACTTGACAGTTTGGACATTCATCAGAAATAGCAGCTGTGGGTTTTTTTTTTTTTTTTTTTTTTTTTTTTTTTTTTTTGCCATATAAATTGAAGGGAAAACATTAGAGAAAAGAGAAGAAATGGTTACAAGACAGGGCCATCGAGGAGAGCCGGGGTCACGGGAGGGCCTTAGCAGGCAGGACGGGATGCAGCAAAGAATGGCAGAGCCCAGCCTCCTCTGCCCCACCCGCCCCGCGGCCAAGGTGACAGTGATGGGCGGGAAGTAAAGCTGTCACTTCTCAAACCTTGAGAGGAGTGTGAGCTTCCCCTTCATGCTTGGAGCTGCTGCCCAGGCAGTCTCTGTGCACAGAGGTGGGGTCACCAGAACTCTCCAGTTCTCCCAAACGGCCCAGGACCAACAGTTCTCCCAGGGCACTTTTTCCTCTTCCCCTCTCTCTGGCTTCATCCGTTCCCCTTCTCTGCCTCGGGCCCTGGTGACTCCCAGGCAGGATCCTGAGACAGTAAGGAGGGTGCCGACCCTTAGGTGGACCTCCCACTCTGGCTGGACTCCCCAGAGCCCCCTGGCCTTGGGGAGGAAGCTGCCGGTAGTGGGTGCTGACTGCACGTGCAGCCCAGGCTCCTGGACTGGAGACCAAGGGCTGGTGCTGAGACCCACAGGTGCCCACATACAGGTGCCCACATACAGGTGCCCAGAGGCAAAGAGCATCCCAAGGGCCGTAAACCAGCACCCCCCCCAGCCCCACATAAACAAGCAAACCCAGCCACAGCATCCTGCTCTGTGCTCCTAAACAGGGACTCTGCTCCCTAACTCCAGGACCCTTGCGGAGGTCCACATCTTAGGTGTAGCCGCTGGGGGTAGAATGGAGCTGCAAGAACACTGAATCAGCTCTCTGCTTGGCCCTGGAGGCCGTGGGCTCCCATCTCCACCCTCCCCTGTCCCCACAGGGCTTCCTTCCCAATTCCCAGGAGACTGGATAGTTAAGGGGACAAAACTGCTCCAACAGCAACATTTCCCATCAATGATCTTGTAGACCCCGATTCTTAAAGAACCCAAGTGACACGGTGGATATTTATTTGGTGCAATGGTTAAGCTGCCACTCGCGATGCCTCCGTCCCATATGCGAGTGCCTGGGTTCAAGTTCCTGATTTGTTTCTGACTCCAGCCTCCTGCTAATGCACAGCTTGGGAGGCATCAAGTTATGGCTCAAGTATTTGGGTCCCTGCTACCCATATGGGAGACCCAGATTGATCTCTGGGCTCCTGGCTTCTACCTTGCACAGGTTTGGCTGTTCTGGGGATTTGGGAAGTGAACCAACAAAGGGGAGATCTGTGTTTATCTCTCTCTCTCTGCTTCAAATAAAATAAACACATTTTTAAAAAAGAATGCAAAGATGGGTGCCAGGTTCTAGTCCTGGTTGCTCCTCTTCCAGTCCAGCTCTCTGCTGTGGCCAGGGAGTGCAGTGAAGGATGGCCCAAGTGCTTGGGCCCTGCACCCCATGGGAGACCAGGAGAAGCACCTGGCTCCTGGCTTCAGATAGGTACAGCTCTGGCCATGACAGCCATTTGGGGAGTAAACCAATGGAAGGAAGACCTTTCTCTCTCTCTCTCTCTCTCTGTCTATAACTCTACCTGTCAAAAAAAAAAAAGAATGCAAAGAACAACTGGCAGCTCATTTATTTCGTGTGTGTTGGGTGACACAGAGCATCAGCAGTCTTCCCCACTTCCTCTCAGGAAAGAACAATGCAGCTGTCACAGCCAGGGGGCGTCCTGTCGCCATTCTCTCTGTTCCACTTCCATGAGAGAAGGCCTGGCGTCTCTTAGGATGTCTCTCTCTCTCTCTCTCTCTTTTTTTTTTTTTTTAAACAGGCAGAGCGGGCAGTGAGAGAGACAGAGAGAAAGGTCTTCCTTTTGCCATTGGTTCACCCTCCAATGGCCGCCACTGCTGGCGCACTGCGGCCGGTGCACTGCGCTGATCTGATGGCAGGAGCCAGGTGCTTCTCCTGGTCTCCCATGGGGTGCAGGGCCCAAGCACTTGGGCCATCCTCCACTGCATTCCCGGGCCACAGCAGAGAGCTGGCCTGGAAGAGGGGCAACCGGGACAGAATCCGGAGCCCCAGCCGGGACTAGAACCCGGTGTGCTGGTGCCACAAGGCGGAGGATTAGCCTAGTGAGCCGCGGCGCCGGCCTGGGGTGTCTCTTTCCCATGGACATCCAAGAGGCACCTCCTTCCACTCTCTCCAGACGCAGAGTCTGCTGCAGGCAGTGGAGGGGGTGGACCAGGTGGCCAGTGCCTTCCTCCTCCTCACAACCTCTGCAGCAACCTGACCCTCCTAACCCGGGGTCCACAAGGAGCCAGTGATCCAGGGTCAGGTGCCACGTTCCTGCATTGCAGGAAAACTTCTTCCATGGAATATTCTCTTTGTCTCAGCCCCAACCTCCAAGGGCTTTTTGCTTTCTGTAAGACCAACCCGTCAAGCCACTCCCCTCCCCGCTGCATCTCACCAACTCCCCTTCCAGCCAGGAATTATGGAGGAATCAAAACACTGACAGGACTACTTTGGGAAATGCTAACATATATTTTATTTCACAAGGTGGGAGATGGGGGGAGGGGATGATCACCAATAAGATGTCACCAAATGAGACACTGGAAACCCCACACTGGGCAAACACAGGGTTTGGTTCTGGGCAGGGGTTGGCGGGGGGGACAGCAGGGGGCAGAGATGGGAACTGGCAGAAGGGACAGCTGTCTGTTTGGGGCAGTCCCAGGGCGTGGCTGAGTCACGTCCCCCTGGAGAGTGAGCCAGGGACGTGGGCCAACACCACGTGCCTCTCCGCTCCCCATTCAGGCGAGCAATTAAGCGGTAAGGTCAAGGCCACAGACACATCTGTCCCAGCATACGCACACACACACACACATACCCACACACACACAGCAGATATATGAACACACGCCCGGGGAACGCACAGCACACAGGCACACACGCTCCTGCGCATGCACACCCGTCCATATATTAACTCTGATTTACAGGTGCACCCTCACCAGAGGGCAATCGGAAAACGATTGTGACTCTGAAGAGAGGAAATGGTTGCATTCCCCCCTGGTGCCAGCAGGGCTGGGGTGCAAGGGGCAGAGGGGTCAGGAAGCATCTTTGAGGTTCCTGGCGCCCCCTGCTGTGCAGGCTCCAGCCCCTGTGTTCTAAGCACAGGCCATTGCTGCTCCTTGGGCAGCCTCTAGGAGTCAAGGCCTCTGTCTCCAGCAGGCTGACCTGCACCGGCACTGGCCTGCCTCCAACGTGCAGGGCCCCAGCAGCTGAGACCCCCTTGCGTGCTCAGTTCCTTTTATTTCTGGATCCTTCCAGACACAAGTGAGCTTGCTGGCCTGAGCCCAGTGCCCAAATGACCAGGGATGGAGGCCATCAGCTCTTTCCACACCATCTAAGGAAGGGTCCCCCCGCCACCAAAGTCCAGAGGTGCAGCCCCCAAAGCCAGCCTGATATGGGAAGGTTTGGGGGTGGCAGCTGCCTTGGGGGTGTGTGTGAATGGGCGTCTAGGCCAAAGCAACCTCAGGGGAAACTGAGTCTGGGGCCTCGCTGCCTCCCACCGCGCTGAGGCCTGGGGTGGAATCAGAGGCCGCTGTTGCAGGGACGAGGAAAAGCAGGCACCCTTGCCAGGTCCTGACCCTGACACGAGCTGGGAGATGACAGAGGAGTTGTGCACAGTCTCGCCTCTGGCTGTGGGGCCCACAGTCGCTCCCGGCTTCCCAGGGAGGGTTTGGGTGGGAGCTTTTCCAGGTGGGGGTGGTGCATAAGCTTCAGGACAGCTGAATGCCTGAGAGAGCCACAGAGTCTCCATCGTGGGTCCCCTGCTGCCCTTGGAGACGCCCTGGGAGGCCTCTGAGCACCTGTTGGCCCGGCGTTGCTGGGGTGGCTGGTGCTGAGGACAGAAGGACCCTGTCCTGGGAGCCACACTCCGGGCGCCCCAGCTCCTTTCCTGCTACTTGATGGAGTTTTTAATTGTCCACCTCTGCCCCGTGCAGCTGCGGAGGATAAGGTCAATGCCAGCCAGGCCCCGGTTCTCCACCTCCAGGCAGCGCCCTGTGCCTTTATTCATGATGGCTCCATTCTGCACGGGAGGTGGGAGAGAGAGAGAGAGAGAGAGAGAGGGAGAGAGATGCTTAACCGGAGTAGGTCCTTGCATGTGGCTTTGCATGCGAGAAGCCATCCCACCAAAATGCTTTGCACAAAAGTAGAAATTTTGGTGCCTCCTCTGGAGACCCTAATGTCAGAACATAACTAGGCTTCAACAAGTTTGAGTGGGGGATGGAGTCAGGATGTGGAATTTTCTGGGTTGTTCCAGGTCTGACCGGCTGGCGCTACTTAGCAGACTTCGGGGGATTCAGAACCTCTCTTCAGATTTATGGCAGCCCAGCCAGCCCAGGATTGGTGTAGGGGTGAGGAAGGCCGCCTTGCCCCATGAGTTCCCCAAAGTTTCCCCTGAAAGGGCACTGGGTCCCTGAGCCACGGGTCCCTCTGCTGAGACCCCCGGAGAAGCCAGATTACCCTCTGTGGCCTTACAGCCCTAGCACCTGCTCTGGCCTCTGGCCCCGTGCACACAGCACTCACTTGGATGAAGTTCCAGCGCTTGTACAGGCTGCTCTTGACCTTGTCGCAGTCAAGGAGCTGGGGCAAACGACTCTTGGAGTTGTCCACCAGGCAGCGGGTGTCGGGAAGCAGCGTGGTGGTCCCCAGAGCGCCCAAGTGTAGGAAGCCTTCCTTGGTGTAGCGGGCGAGCTGTAGAGAGAGAAGCAGGGGTGGGCAGGGGAGAGGCAGTGGGAGGTAGAGGTGAGTGCATGGGGTGGGGAAAGGGACTCACACCTGCAGCCCTGCCTTCTGCCAACACCGCAGGCCCAGCCACCACCTTGAGCCAGTCCCACACACCCAACTCCCGGGACAGTCCTGTTCTAGAAGGCTCTGGCACAAGACACAGATTCCCTGGGGCCCCTCTCTCTCTGCTGTTTTTCTAAGCAAGCCCTCAGTCCATGTCTCAGGACTTGAGCCTCTGTTCAGCAGCATGCGGGAGGCCAAACAGATGAAAAGAGCAAGGTATCTGAGTTACACAGCAGGGCTCTGGGCCATCTGGGGGCAGCCCCTTGACCCCTCTCCATGGCCTCAGCACTTATCAATAGCATTAAAGCTACAGTCCCAGAGAGTTGGTTTACTGAAAAGGAAAAAGACACTGAACAGTATTCAACCTCATCAGGTTTACAAGAGATAATTGAAAACAATGAGGGAACACATTGATAAAAGATATTGCTGTGTTGGGGCCGGCGCTGTGATACAGCAGGTACAGCCACCGCCTGCAGTGCCGGCATCCCATATGGGTGCCGGTTCAAGACCCGGCTGCTCCACTTCTGATCCAGCTCTCTGCTATGGCCTGGGAAAGCAGTGGAAGATGGCCCAAGTCCTTGGGCCCCTGCATCCACATGGGAGACCTGGAAGAAGCTCCTGGCTCCTGGTTTCTGATCAGCACAGCTCCAGCCATTGCAGCCAACTGGGGAGTGAACCAGCGGTTGGAAGACCTCTCCCTGTCTGTCTGTCTGTCTCTCTCTACCTCTCCTTCTCTCTCTGTGTAACTCTGACTTTCAAATAAATAAATAAATCTTTAACAAAATTTAAACAAAGATACTTTGTCATTTTGGCAGAGTACACCTAGGATGGCCCTTCTCATAGCTGAGTGGGAAGCAGGATGGATTAAAATAGCCTTTCAAGTGGAGGATTCTGAAACAGACACTCTGTGCTTGCCAAGTGTTCGTCTCCTTTGACTCAACAAATCCACCTTTAGCAAAATCAGAATAATAAATGAAATTTTATGTGTAGAGTGCCTTTTGTGGCATTATGAGGGTGCTTTAAGAAGTTTGTAAAAAATGGAGTTAAAAATTTACAATCTGCACATAGTTGTGTTTTTTGTACTATATGTGCATTTTCTAAGAGCTTTTTGAAAGTCTATCGTATTTATTTATTTACTTATTTTTAAAGATGTATTTATTATTCATTCAAAAGGTAGAGTTACAGAGAGGCAGAGAGAGAGAGAGAGAGAGCGAGAGAGAGAGAGAGAGGTCTTCCATCCACTGGTTCACTGGTTCACTCCCGAAATGGCCACAAAGGCTGGAACTGGGCTGATCCTAAGCCAGCAGCCAGAAGCTTCTTCTGGGTCTCCCACGTGGGTGCAGGAATGCGAACACTTGGACCATCCTCCACTGCTTTCCTAGACCATAAGCAGAGAGCTGGATCGGAAGAGGAGCAGCTAGGACTTGAACCGGTGCCCATATGGGATGCCAGTGCTACAGGCCAGGGCTTTAACCCACTACGCCACAGCGCCGGCCCTGGTCTCTCATATTTTAATGACGAAAAAGCAGAAACATCCTAAGTGTGCTACACAAACCTGGAGCTTGCTTTGCTTTGTGTACCATGCACTGCTACAAGTGCCGAGGGACTGTGGCAGGATGAAGAATTACTCACCACCTTTTCTTTCCACAAACCCTTGGCACTATGACTTTGTAACAATTTCCATCAACTAATGAAGCCTGTTTCCCTTGGCCTTGCACGTTGGTGGCTCTTGTGACATGCTTTGGCCGACAGGAGGTGGTGGAAGTGAGGCTGTGCCTGTCCTTAGACTGAACTGTCAGTCCTGTGTGTTTCTATCATTGTCTTACTGCTGCCCCGTGGCACTCGCCCAGGCTGTCTTGCTGGAAGATGAGACATGTGTAGCCCAACCAATATCCAATCAACTGCCAGAGGAGTGGAAGAAGCCGGCTTAGGTCAGAGAGCCAACCTGCTAGCAGCTGATAGGAGATGACACCAGCTTCTGGGGTAGTTGTTACACAGCAGTAGTTAACTGATACAGGAATGCTGTTGCCTGCCAACGCTTCCCGCAACAGAGCCCAGATCATGCTCCTGGAAGCCCATATTGTTCTGATTATTTTTTTTTTTTTGAGAGAGAAAGATTCTGTCTGCTGGTTCCCTCCCGCAATGCCCACAATGGCCCTGGGTTAGAGGCTAAAGCCAGGAGCTAGGAACTCATCCAAGGTCTCCCACATGGATGGCAGGGATCCAATTGCTTGAGCCATCATCTTCTGCCTCCCAGGGCCCACAACAGCAGGAAGTTAGAATTGGGCACTGGAGCTGGGCCTTGAATGCAGGCACTCTGATTTGGGTCACACATGTCCCACACAGCATCTTAGTCACTAGACCAAAAGTGCACCCTGCATGTTGTTTTTAAAATCATATTCCTGTATTTAAAAATGCATTGACCTCTGGCCGGCGCCGCGGCTCAATAGGCTAATCCTCTGCCTCTGGCGCCAGCACACCGGGTTCTAGTCCCGGTCGGGGCGCCGGATTCTGTCCCGGTTGCTCTTCTTCCAGGCCAGCTCTCTGCTGTGGCCAGGGAGTGCAGTGGAGGATGGCCCAAGTGCTTGGGTCCTGCACCCCATGGGAGTCCAGGATAATCACCTGGCTCCTGCCTTCGGATCAGCGCGATGTGCCAGCCGTGGCGGCCATTGGAGGGTGAACCAATGGCAAAGGAAAGCCTTTCTCTCTGTCTATCTGTCTCTCTCTCTCTCCACTCTGCCTGTCAAAAAAAATGCATTGACCTCTTTTTTACACTCTGGGGTAAAATTAGCAGGGATCATTCCTCACTAAGAGTAAATCAGAGACCAAGTGCTCAAAACGTATCTGTGGGGGCCAGCATTGTGGTACAGCGGGTTAAGCTGCCACCTGCAATGCCAGCATCCCAGTCTTGGAGGCTGCTCCACTTTCCATCCAGCTCCCTGCGAACGTGTCCACAGAAAGCAGCAGTTGGTGACCCAAGTATGTGGGCCCCTGCCACCCATGTAGGAGACCAGGATGAAGCTCCAGGCTCCTGGCTTCAGCCTGGTAATTTATTTATTTTTTGGTATGAAGCATTTTGAAATCTGTGCATACTTTTTTTTCCATCATAATATGCATTTGCATGAACTTTCTGAATCTGCTTCATGTGCCAGGGGAGGGGGCAGAAGATAAGGATGGGGTTGCGCCCTCAATGGAGACGACTTCAGTGCAGGCTGGCATGACACGCCCATCTTAGTCTAGTGACTAAGATGCTTTCACTTTTGTTCTCACAATCCCATGTACAAGGTGGCTGGTGATCACCAGTACACAGCTGGTGCCTAATAACTTGCACTAAAGGTGTACATTGTATCATTTCTGAACAACGGTTGGTGAATCAGAGAGGTCCTATTCACCATGACACAGCTTCTACTATTCTTCCCTTTTAAAATAGAGGCAGGAGGTCATCTGGGCACCTTGCAGGGTGCTGGCCACTCCCCATGGGTTCCCAGAGACCCAACGGATGATTGTCCAGGCCCAGCAGAGGGCAGCAGAGGGACCGCCTCCCAGATTGCTGGGCAGGTCCTCGCCTCTCCCAGAGAGCCTGGCACGTGTCCCCAGGGATGAAGCAGGAGGTACCTGCAGCCCAGGATACCAGGGGATGAGTCTCTGCAGGGGACTCGCATTTCTTGGCTCCTTAAAAAGCTCCTTAGAAACTCTTGGCTCCGATCCCACAAGGGGAGCCTGCCTGCTTCCCACGAACAAGTGTCAGGGAGTTTAAGTGCCCTTGAGAGAGACGTGGCTCCCATGTGCTCTAAACCCAAATTAGTTCCAAATCAGAGTAATTGTGAGCAGCAACATGGTAGGCAAACCAGGAGCCTTCTCCCACCCTCCCCAAACAATGTCTCCCTGAATATATTTCAATTCACCAAATGCAAAGTGATGAATGGCAGCAGGCTGCCTTTATGTTCAGGGCAAAGATATACACAGCTGCTTATTGAAATTATGAATCAATCTATTATCCAGCAGGCAAATGAGCGGTGCTAAGCACATTAATTAACTGAGCATATCTGTGACCCAGATGTTTAAAGAGTGAAGCTAAATGCCACTGAGAGTAGGGGTTCTCCTTTCTGAGGTCTGTGAGGGCAGATGCTGGCCCCTGCTGGCCGTGCAGGGTGGGCAGAGGCACCTGTCGGGGCCCCAACACGAGCAGGGTTAGTCCTCTGGGAAAGGCGTATGCTCATATTGAAAATACTGGGTCATATGCAGATGCTCTTTTGACCTGGCCAGAGGCCAACACCTGGCTGTTTTTTTTTTTTTTTTAATTAGGAAATCACCATGGCTTAAAGGATCATGGGGCTGACAGATCTCACATCTGCTTTCCTGCCCCACAAGGCAAGAAGATGATGGACGTAGGGGGCCTACTGTGCACACAGTCCCCACTGTGGATGCCCCAGCCCTGGGCTTGGAGCTGTCCCAGTGTCGTCTGCCTCTCACGGCCCTTACCCCCTACACTCCCTGCTTGTCTTCAAGTTCAAGTCCAAGACTTTCTGCTTGGAGATTCTATTGATCAGCTTTCCTCTAGAATGTTCCGGCTTCAACCTTCCTGGACCCTACGTGATTCTCTCCCTCGAGGTCTTCTCTAATTCCTTCCGGCCCATGGTCACCTGCTCTCAGGTTCTTACAGCACTGGGGACCCACATGCACTCCCCAAGGCGTGCTTGTGCCTCAGTGCTTGGTCTTGTCCATCGTGATGGGCCGTCTACCAGTCGACGGATGTTCAGGTTGCTGCCACTTTTTGGCGGTTAGCAATAAGTCGACTGTAGACACCCACGTCCACGGTTTTGTGTGAATGTTTTCAGTTCTCTTCGATACATCCTGAGAAGCAGAACTGCTCATCGTTGGATCACACGGTAGCTCTCTCTCGACTATTTGAGAAACTGCCAAACCCTCTCCCAGGCAGCTGCAACCATTTTGCACTCCCAGTAGTGGCGAGTGAGGGTTCCAATTTCTCCACATCCTGCCCCATTCTTTTTTTTTTTTTTTTTTTTTTGATTCTAACAAGCGTGATGTGGATGTTACAATTTTGATTTGCATTTCCCTAAGGATTAAGGACATCAAGCATTTTTTTTCAATGGTCATTTTATCATCTTGTTTGGAAAAAAAATCTATTTTTGCTCATTTAAAACATTAGGATAACTGTCTTTTTTATTTTTGAGTGATAAGAATTCCTTCTATATTTTGGACTCCAGATCTTTTTCAGATAAAGGATTTGTAAGCATTTTCTCTCATTCAGTGGGATGTTTATTCCACTTTCTTGATTGTGTCCTTTGAAGCACAAACGTGTTTAATTTTGATGAAGTCCAATTATCTATTTTTCCTTTTGATGTCTGTACTTCTGATGTACCTAAGAAATCGTTGGCAAACCCCAGGTCATGAGGATTTGTCCCCTCCTATGTTTTCTAAGACTTTTATCATTTCAGCACTTAAGAGTTAGTTCTTTCATCCATTTTGAGTTCCTTTTTTTTTTTTTCTATGTGGTATAAGGTAGGGGCCCGAATTTGTTCTTTTTCATGTAGTCATCTGGTTGTCCCAGCACCATTTGTTGAAAAGGCTGTTCTTTCCCTATTGAAGTGTCTTGTCACCCTTGTCAAAAATCAATTGACTGGAAATGTGAGGATTTATTTCTGGACTTTCAATGCTACCTGCTTGATCTCTGTGTCTCTCTGTATGCCAGGCCGACACTGTCTTGATTATTAGAGCTTTGTAGTAAGTTTTAGAACTGGGAAGGGATGGGTTTTTCCAACTTATTTCTTCTTTTTCAATATTGTTCCAACTATCTTGAGTCCCCTGAATTTTCCTTTTTTTATAAAAGATTTGTTTATTTATTTGAAAGTTGGAGTTACACAGAGAGAGAAGCAGAGGGAGAGGGAGAGAGGGAGGGAGGGAGGGAGGGAGAGAGAGAGAGAGAGAGAGAGAGAGAGAGAGAGAGAGAAAGTCTTCCATCCACTGGTTTCACTCCCCAGTTGGCTGCAAAGGCTGGAGCTGGGCCTATCTGAAGCCAGGAGCCAGGAGCTTCTTCCAAGTCTCCCATGCCGGTGCAGGGGCCCAAGGACTGGGACCATATTCTACGGCATTCCCAGGCCACAGCAGAGAGCTGGAGTGGAAGTGGAGCAGCTGGGACTTGAACTGGCGCCCATGGGAAGCTGGCACTGCTGGCGATGACTTTATCTGCTATGGCATAGTGCTGGCTACCCCCTGAATTTTCAAACAAATTTTAGGACCTGTCTTTCCATTTCTGCAAACAAAGGCAGTTAGAATCTTGATCAGTGATTGCCTTGAATCTGAAGGTCCATTGGGGAGTATCAGCATGTTAACAGTATCAAGTCTAATCCAGGAACAGGATATCTCTTTTACCCAGAGCTTTAACCTCTTCCAACAATGTTTTGTAGTTTTCGGTGTACAAGTCTTACCCTTCTTTGGTTCAATTTACTCCTAAACATCTTATCCTTTTGGATGCTGTTGTAAAGGCATTGTTTTCTTTAATCCTCTTTTCAAAAATATTCACTGCTAGTGGTGTTGCTAAGTAGTGTTGCTAAGACATCCCTGTGACCATGGACAACCAAACACTGGGCTCTGCATGTCTCCTTGGTTTGCTTGCACAGGGCCACGGCCAAGGGACAACTGAATACATGACAGACCCATCCACTCCAACTGTGCCTGGGCCTCTCTCATCTACTCACTCACCTCATGTGACTCTGTCAGCCATCTTTCCTCTTCAACTGCTCAGCCTGGGCTCCTGGGCTCTCACGGCCATCAGACAACCCCACCTCCCATTCTGTACAGAGGTCATCCCTCCCCACCTCAACACCTCTCTTTTCTCACCCTTTCTCCCTCCCTTCAGCCTATGGTGGCCTTAGCTACTGTCTTACTCTTTTCTTTCATTTCTTTAACTTTCTCTTTCACTTCTTCACTCAAGCTACAGACGTAACCAGATCTTTATGCCCAGAAAAATCTTCCCTAATCACAGCTCTACTTCCCTCCTAATTTTGCCCTTTGGCTTGTCTCCCTCATTTTAACATCTTCAAAGGTTTATTTTATTTATTTGAAAGGCAGAATCAAAGATACAGAGAGCAAGACCTTCCATCTGCTGGTTCACTTCCCAAGTTGCTGCAATGACTAGGGCTGGGCCAGGACAAAGCCAGGAGCCTGGAACTCTTTCTGGGTCTCTCACATGAGCAGCAGAACCCAAGCACTTGGGCCCTCTTTCTTTGCTTTCCCAGGAGCATTAGGAAGGAGTTGGATAAGAAGTGGAGTAACTGAGATTCGAACTGGCACTCTGATATGGAATGCTGGTGTTGCAACAGTGGCTTAACCTGCTGCACCACAACACTGGCCCTAGATTTCCTCTCTCTTATTCCTAAAGGCCTTGCAATTTGTCTTCTGTCAATCACCATTAGTTCACTGAAATTGCTTTCTTGAACGTGCCCATTAATTACACCAGTTGCTTTTTCTTCTACTCTCTTTTGTGCACTGACTGTGGGACAGACACTGTGCAGGGTGTGGGTGATGCAATCTCTCCTTCTCTGCATGGACCCTCTTGGCCAGCTTTGCGTTCTCGGGGATTTTAATGGTACCTATAAAATAATTCGGATACTTGTGCCAGATTTCCGTCTCTAAACCATATTCCAAATGTGTATATCAAACTCCATATCTGACATACCACTTTCTGCGTTTACATGATCAAAAACTCAATTCATCCTCTGTGTACCCACCATGCCACATACACTGTTCCAGTATGAGTTTCAACCTGGTTATGGTACCTCCCCCTTCCCAGTTGTTTAGGCCAAACACTTTGGCTTTCCTCGTCCCTTGCCACCTCTCTGACCATCATATTAAGCCCATCAGCAAATTACACCCAGACTGCCTCTCCATTATTATTTCTCTGTTCCACACCACCTTCACCTCTTGACCACACTACTGCTACGGCCTTCGGACTCATCCCCCAACTCCACTGATGTACCTCACTCATACACAAAGTGACTACTTTTAAAAGTGACTTTAGGGGGCTGGCACGGTGGCTCATTTGGTTAATCCTCCACCTGCGGCGCCAGCATCCCATATGAGCGCCGGGTTCTAGTCCTGGTTGCCCCTCTTCCAGTCCAGCTCTCTGCTGTGGCCCGGGAAGGCAGTGGAGGATGGCCCAAGTACTTGGGCCCTGCACCCACATGGGAGACCAGGAGGAAGCACCTGGCTCCTGGCTTTGGATTGGCGTAGCACCGGCTGTAGCGGCCATTTGAACCAATGGAAGGAAGACCTTTCTCTCTGTCTCTCTCTCACTGTCTAACTCTATCTGTCAAATAAATTTTAAGAAAGTGACTTTAGGGGTCGGCGCTGTGGCACAGCGGGTTAAAGCCCCAGTCTGTGGTGGCCGGCATCCCATATGGGCACTGGTTCAAATCCCAGCTGCTCCTCTTCTGATCCAGCTCTCTGCTGTGGCCTGGGAAAGCAGTGGAAGACGGCCCAAGTCCTTGGGCCCCTGCACCCACGTGGGAGACCTGGAAGAAGTTCCTAGCTCTTGGCTTCGGATCAGCTCAACTCTGGTCATTGTGGTCATTTGGCGAGTGAACCAGTGGAATGGAAGACCTCTCTCTCTCTCTCTCTCTTGCTCTCGCTCTCTTGCTCTACCTCTCTCTGTAATTCTGTCTTTCAAGTAAATAAAATACATCTTTTTTAAAAAACTGACTTTATATAAAATTATGCTATTTTAAATTGGAGACAGAGCATGCCATTACCTAGCTTAAAGTCCTCCGAGTGTTTTCCAGCCCAAAATCAAAGTGCAAAAATAATATTTTTTTTTACAATGCGCTTCAAGACCCAACACAGTCTAATGAGAGCTCTTTGAGTTCAACTCGTACCACCTGCCCCTTGCTGCCTCTCCACCAGCCACACTGGCCTCCTTGTTGATCTCTGAATAGACCACACCAGCTCTACTTTATATATTTGAGAGACAAAGTTACGAGATGGGGTTGGAGACAGAGTGGGGTTTTCTATCCGCTGGTTCACTCCCCAAATGGCTGCAACAGCTGGAGCTGGGCCGATCTGAAGCTAGAAGCCAGGAGCTTCTTCTGGGTCTCCCACGTGGGTGCAGGGGCCCAAGGACCTGAGCCATCTTCCACTGCCTTCCCAGGCCATTAGCAGGGAGCTGCATCAGAAGTGGAGCAGCCAGGATTCTAACCTGTGCCCATATGGGATGCTGGCACTGCAGGTAACAGCTTAACCCACTACACCACAGTGCTGGCCCCTGGCTTGTAATTTAAGAACAAACTCTTTACCATGACCTCCCACTCCATGGATCAATTTACCTTTCAAGGTTTAAGCCTTGGTTTCCTGGCTTGGCATGACAGGTGACTTGAGGTTTCTCAAAAAGACAAAAGCCCACCTTGTCATTCCTCACCTCCCCCCTTGCCACATCCCCATTTGGCTCCTTAAAGACCCCACCCAGGGACCTGCTTAGTGGGTTGAACCACCCCTTATGATTGCAGCATCCCCTACAGGAGCACTGGTTCAAGTCCCAGCTGCTCCACTTCTGATCCAGCTCCCTGCTAATGTGCCTGAGAAAGCAGCAGAAGATGGCTCAAGTCCTGGGGTCCCTGTTATCCAGATGGAGTTCCTGGCTCCAGCCCTGACCATTGCAGCCATTTGGGGAGTGAACCAGTGCACCGAAGATCTCTCTCTCTCTCTCTCTCTCTCTCTCTCTGTGTTCGTGTGTGTGTCTCCATGTTTCTATGTCATTCTGCCTTTCAAATAAATACAACAAATCTTAAAAAAAAAAAAACATTTTAAAGTCCTCACTCAGATGCGATCTCTTGCAACTCACACAATTTTGTGTTTTATCAATGTGTCTCTTTTGGTTACTGTTGCTGTGGTTTTAGGACGGCAGTGCCTCATTCATGTTACCCAGCATGGGAACCAAAATTAGTGTCTTATATAAAGCACAGTCTCATAGACACCTTTTGAGCCAGATGGAATTATTCTAGGTTTGGCCACTGGGCCCAAGAGGAGAAAGGAACCTCATTATCCACAGCCCTAATGCACTAGGAAAGAAAAAAAATCCTCTAAGTTCAAATACAATTAATTCTCATTTAGGAGAGAAAAAATGTTCTGTTTGAAATGATCTAAGAGACGCATACAACTATTAACTCACACTCAACAGCCTTGAGGAACAACTAAAATATGCAGGTTTTGGCCAGATAAACAAAAACCAGACGAATGATTGTGGAATGACTTGGGTGCACAGCAAAATCCATTCCAATGTCCATAAAAGCATGGCTTGCAATCGCTTTGCTATAGAGGGTCTGTGTCATCATGTGGGGGTGGATTTATTTGTCTTTTGTTTGGCTGATGCCCACAAGCCTGATTGCTGACGGCTGCACGTGCCCCTGTGTGTTCCTCAAACCAAACAGGACTTGATACTTCTCCGTTCTGAGCAGCTGGGAAGATGGGCCAGGTAAAGAGAGGAGGCAGCCCAGCCTTGGAGGTCTCTAGGCTGTCCTGAGAGCTAAGACTGGACCCTAGGTCAGGGACACAGGGCCAGGAAAATGATGTGTCTCCACCGGCATTGGCATCCATAAAGAAGTCTGCCTTTGGGGAGTTTCAAGGCCAGATTCCCAGCTCGAGACAGAAAAGACAAATTGTCTTAAAATGGACAGGTGGTGGCTACGCGGGAGCTAGAAGTAGAGAAAGGGGCATGAGGAAGCTTCGGGAAGGTGGAAATGTTGTCTCCATTAGGGAGGTAGTTTTACAGGTGCGTGTGCACACCTGTCAGACTCATAGGATCGTACACCTTAAAGGCGCTCGGTTTACTCTCCTCACCTCACATCGCCATAAAGCGCGTTGAAAAATATGTCTGCAAGGGTGGAGGGGGAGGAAGGCATGGACATTTGGCCTAGGAGTTAAGATGCACACTGGGAAACCTGTAACTCGTATCAGACTGCCTGAGTTCAGGTCCTGGTTCCACTCCAGCTACCTGCAGATGTGCACTGTGGGAGGCAGCTGGCGATGGCTCAGGTGCTTGGGTCAAGTTCAAGGTGCATCAGCCAGAAAGTGGAGTCAGAGAGCCAGGACTCGAGCCAAGGCACCCTGATATTGCAGGTGGGTGTCCAAAGTGGTATCTTGACCACTACATCAAATGCCCAACTCTAAACCTGTCTTTTGAGTCCATTCTACATGTACTTTTTCCCCTTGTGTGTTTGCTGCAGAATGAGAAAGTTCCTGGAAGTTGGGATGGTCCCAGGGGCCTTCCTTCTCAATCTTTCCTCTTTTACTGTATGACTCATCAGGCCGGGTTCAGTATCATTTCCAGAAAATGCACTCTCTCCTGGGGATGCATGCAGAGATGTTAGCTGTATCCTAAAACACTGGGCTGATTTTTCTCCAGGACAGTTCCAGGAATAGATGGAGCCGGGACAGTGACAATGTGCGTGTGTGTGTGTGTGTGTCTGTGTGTGTGTTTACAGTGTAGCGGTGGCGGATGGCAGGATCTGACCCCCACCAGCCTTGTGGAGGGAGCTGGGAGTCTCCTGGTGTGGGGGGCATGGTGAGGGCTGGGAGGGCCGAGTGGTAGCAGGACAGCACAGTCTGACTTCCCAGGGACCAGGAGGCATGGGGCTCACCCCAAAGCCTCCATTTCTGAGTAAGACAGGTGATGGACAACTGCATTTCTTCCTTGTTTCTGGGTGTGACACGGGAAGATAGGGTTGTATTCTGGCCCAGCATGGACATGCTGGTGACACCTGGCTGCCTTCTTAGCATAATCTGAGTGACATCCGTAGCACAGCTCAGTGGCCCCTACGTTCTTCATCTGCCATCAGCTATGGTATCGCTGGCCACGTGCTGTGTGACCACAGAGGCAGAACACACAGGCTAAGGGCCTGGATGCTGGGGCCCACTTAAGAAATTCCAGCTCTTCCAATCGGTAGTTCAATGACTCTGGGTCACTGACTTTAGCCCTAAGGGAGTTTATTTTCTCAGCTTGAAAATGGAGGTAACTACAGAATCCCCTCATAGGGCAGGAGTGGAGATTAAATAAGCTGGTGAGAAGGGTCTGTGTACCTATTTGTTGCTATCGTTTTCCTTGCTTTCATCCACCGTTGGCTGGCTGAGGTCTTTAGCGCAGACTCCAATATGGCTTCCAATGTCCAACATTTCCTGTTCCTTTCTGGCTCTCTGGTTCTCTGGGCTTCCTGCTCTTTGCCGGAGACACTTGTCCAAGGGCTGATGACGCGCATGCTTCGGCTGTCTGGCTGGGCAGCCGGGTGCCCCCAGGCAGCTCCCCTCTCCCTAGGCTCTCTTGGACTGGGTCTTGGCTATTTGTATGAGACCTGTCCCTCACCCCCATCATCTCCCTTGCTTAGCTCCTGTTACGTCTTCTCCCACCCCTGTTCTGTTTCCATGGTTTGGTCCAGATCCTATGTGCCTTTGCCTGGAATAGACCGGATTCGTGGAAAGACTGGGCCTTGGATTGTGCAGATGGTATCTTGATTTTCCAGTCTCAAAGCAACCCTTGTTCCCTGCTCCACCTCTGGGCCTTCGTCCACATAGCCTCAAATCTTGGACTCACTGCCCCTTCATAGCTTATGGGGGTGGGAGGTAGGAGACAGCTCAGCTCCAGGCTTGTTCACTAACTCACCCCAGGCTCCTTGACTTCCAAAGGGGCTACAGCCCAGGACATCCGTCATAAAATGAAAACGCACTGAATCCGCTTAACGCAGCAGACACCAAAGCTTAGCCCAGGCTACCTTAAACGTGCATCAGTCAACACAAAGCCACCCAACACAAAGCCAATTTTACAACAGGATGCTGAGTGTCTCCTGCTACGAACGTGAAGTGCAGAGAGGGGACGCTCTTGCTCCATTGTAAAGTTGAACGTCTGAACACGGTTAAGACAGGAGCTAAATGTCCAAGAAGCCAGCCGTGCTCAGCCTCACGCACGCTGGTTTTCAGAGCCAGCTACCAGCAGAGTCAGAGACAGCCCTGGCGATCTTCATGTGTGACTCATCCGTGTTTGTAGATGATCTGAAAATGGAAGCAACTCCTGGGGTTCAAGTCCAGGCCACTCCACTTCGCTGAGCATCCACAATACTCCAGACCTTGTTCTGGGCTATTCATTTGCATAACATGATTGCCATTTATATTAACCAATGATGATAACCCTGCAATCGTCAGGGTACTCCCCTTCCTCCTCTTTGCACTGAAGGAACCATATTTTTTCCTCCTGGCTTCACAAGCCAAGCTCCCACCACTGGCACAGGGGCTTCTCCCTGCTTGTGGTGTACAGCCCCCCCACCCAGACTGGTTCCTTTCATATTGCATGTGTCCTAGAGCCAGGTGCAAGGTGGTATCTACCCTGGGCTCCCCCGACTGCCACAACACTGCAAGCGATAAAGCACTTGTATGTGTTCCGTGCAGAGTTCACATCTGCACACACCACTCTCCACACCGGCCCCTTTTCTCAACCATGGGGAATATTTCCTGGAAGAAACCTCTCGTCCTGGAATCTGGAGCCTTTGGCATTATAAGCTCTGCTAAAACAAGCTAGAAAATGGTAATTTTTGGAAGGGTAAACCTGGTCTGACAGATCAGTCCATTTCCACATGTTTCTGTGTCAGAAAAAAAAAATAGTCTAAATTTCTGCTCCAATATCCCCAAATGGGACCCAGAGGAAATACAGGGTTTGGATGGTTTTGGTCAAATCAAGATGACAGAGCGAACACTTTCTGAACGTTAGTCCTCAGTGTTTGTGAGATGTCCCACTTATGTTTTGGAAACACAACCCGTTCCTTTCTGTTCGTTCCATCTTCTCATTATCCTCCTTTTCTTTATCATTAATTAATTAATTTTTATTTATTTGAAAGACAGCGAGAAAGAGAGAGAGAGAGAGACAGAGAGGGAGGGACAGAGGTCTCCTACCCTCTGAAGAGCCCTGGGCAGGTGTCTTGTAGGCTGTTCTCCCCTTGGGGTTTATCTGATGGCTTTCCATAGTTAGACTTGAGACAGTTACATGTTTTTAGCAAGAAAACCCAGAGGGGTGCCCTTCTTGGCGCATCCTTCCAGGGGCAGGTTTGGGGACTGCTATGTGACTCTTGGTCATTTGATCACTTGGTTAAGGTGATATTTTCCGAGTTCCTTGACTTTCAAGTTGCTCTCTCTCCCCTCCCCCGGAAGCTAGGCAATGATCTTGTGTTTCTTCATATTTTCACTCACTAATTCCAGCATGCCCGGACAGCTCTGGGTTGCAGCAGTAATAACAGTGGTGGTCGTCCAATGGCGTTCTTCCAGTTCCCAAACTCCTTTGTAGCCAAGTATCAGATCTGTTAGATCTCAGAATCCAACACCTGGCCTTTGAAAACTTGACTTTATCATTTTTTTAAAGAGTTGATTATTTATTTGAAAGGCAGTCTTACACACACACTCACACACACACATACACAGCACTCTTCTGTCTGCTGGTTCACTCTCCAGAAGGCTGCACTGGCAAAGGCTGGGCCAAGCCAAAACCAGGAGCCCAGAGCGAGCTCCATCCAGGTCTCCCACATGGGAGACAGAGTACTTGCACCACCTTGTTCTCGACAAGCCTTGTCTTCCTTTTTTTTTTTTTTTTTTTTATATTTTTTGACAGGCAGAGTGGACAGTGAGAGAGAGAGACAGAGACAAAGGTCTTCCTTTTGCCGTTGGTTCACCCTCCAAGGCGCACCGCGTTGATCCGATGGCAGGAGCCAGGTACTTATCCTGGTCTCCCATGGGGTGCAGGGCCCAAGCACTTGGGCCATCCTCCACTGCACTCCCGGGCCACAGCAGAGAGCTGGCCTGGAAGAGGAGCAACCGGGACAGAATCCGGCGCCCCGACCGGGACTAGAACCCGGTGTGCCGGTGCTGCAAGGCGGAGGATTAGCCTAGTGAGCCGCGGCGCAGGCCAAGCCTCATCTTCCTTATACAGAAATATAACAAGTGCCTCTTGGGCATGTTACAGAATTTAAGTAAAGTCATACACTGAAAGGACCTGCAATCATTGCTGGCTTTTAATGGTTCAATTCTAGGTGGTGACTTTCCACTCCTGTTCCTCCCAAAAGGACTTCTTACAAAGAGGGACTTTTTGGTGACACTTACAGAGGCTTGAGGTTGACATAGGGTGCGATCTGGAATGCCTGTTGGGTGTGAGACATAGACAGTAAACACCTCCTTACCCCACCATGGAAGAGTCCTCTTTGGTGTAGAAGTGGGTGAAGGGCCCTTTCCTGATTTCTGGTGTCATTAGAAGGCAGGGAACAGGCCGGTGCCATGGTTCACTGGGCTAATCCTCCACCTACGGCGCCAGCACCCCGGGTTCTAGTCCCGGTTGGGGCACCGGGTTCTGTCCCAGTTGCCCCTCTTCCAGGCCAGCTCTCTGCTGTGGCCTGGGAGTGAGTGG
This sequence comes from Oryctolagus cuniculus, assembly GCF_964237555.1. Classification (NCBI taxonomy): domain Eukaryota; kingdom Metazoa; phylum Chordata; class Mammalia; order Lagomorpha; family Leporidae; genus Oryctolagus; species Oryctolagus cuniculus. Next base: position 45,961,996 of record NC_091450.1, read on the forward strand.
AGGATGGCCCAAGTGCTTGGGCCCTGCACCCCATGGGAGACCAGGAGAAGCACCTGGCTCCTGCCTTTGGATCAGCGCAGTGCGCTGGCCGCAGTGGCCACTTGGGGGTGAACCAATGGAAAAAGGAAGACCTTTCTCTCTGTCTCTCTCTCTCACTGTCCACTCTGCCTTTCAAAAAAAAAAAAAAAAGAAAAAGAAAAAAGAAAAAAAAAGGCAGGGAACAAAGACCTCACGATGCACGCCTGGCTCTGGCCAGCTCCCGGCTCACCTCAGCCATGTGTTAGAAGCCTTATCTCTAACAGAGCATGCTACGACAAGCAGTCTGGGCTGGGCCTTGGGCTCACCATGTGTCCGCCAAGTTTAAGTCTTTCCTGTTCCTGACCAAACCCAAACTCAGGTGCTGTAGGCACGACCCTAGCCTTGGGGGAGCCGTATCATGTCCATAGAATTGGTAGAAATCCCTTGGAAACAGGGTCCATCCCTGAGAACACTGAGTCACTGATGACGCAGGATGGAAGACACAAGAGACCATCAGTGCATCACTATGCACCCCCATCAAGGGAGCTGGCAATGGCACCACCACACCACAGGGTGACCTGGAGAAGGCCTTGAATCTCCTAGTAACCAACAGGAGAATGGACAGGGCCATCCTTCCCGATGAGAGTGGAGTCCCATCAAGTTGTCCAGCACATGGCACTTGGCATGACCCCAAGCTCCCGAGCCAGGCAGGTTGTACAGTGAGGACAATCCAGAACATTCCATTGCTAACAGTTGGTCTTGCTCAGTCCTCCTCTGATGGAAACCCAGACCCCTGAGGTCCTGAATTCTATACCATGGGGCTCACTCACACCAGCCCTAACCTTTGCAAAATTTACCCTCATTTGTGATTGGCCACATTCTCAGTCCCTGTTCATCTCCAGTAAGTGACGTCTTTGATCATTCAGGGGTCATTGTCATGGTGTAGTGGGTCAAGTTGATGCCTGCAGTGCTGGCATCCCATATGGGCACTGGTCGTGTCTTGGCTGCTCCACTTCTGATCCAGCTCCCTACTAATGGCCTGAAAAAAGCAGTGGAGGATGGTCCAAGAACTTGGCCCCTGCTACTCACATGGGAGATCTGGAAGAAGCTCCTGGCTCAGCCCTGGTCATCATGGCCATGTGTGCAGTGAACCAACAGTTGGAAGGCCTCTCTCTCTCTAACTCTAACTTTAAAATAAATAAATCTTTAACAAAAAAAAGAAAGACAGTGATCATTCAACAGATACCACTGCTCCAAGCATAAATGGAGGCTCTCTGAACTCAGTGATTGGCGGGTGAGGTTGTTATGGTGGTTTGCACCTGATGTGTAAGATTTACCAGGACAGGGAACCAGATAGCCTTTTTACCTGCTCATTCAGAAGCAGCAATGTGTTTTAAAAAATTAATTCAATGGTATGGACACAGCTTAGGAAATCAAGATATTTCTTTTTGTTTGTTTGTTTTTAAATATTTATTTATTTTTTTGAAAGACAGAGTTACAGAGAGGCAGAGGCAGAGAGAGAGACACACAGAGGTCTTTCATTTGCTAGTTCACTCCCTAGATGGCTGCAATGGCTGGAGTTGCGCTGATCTGAAGCCAGGAGCCAGGAGGTTCTTTTGGGTCTCCCATGTGAGTGCAGGGGCCCAAGGATTTCAGCCATCTTCTACTGCTTTCCCAGGCCACAGCAGAGAGCTGGATTGGAAGAGGAACAACCGGGACTCGAACTGGTGCCAGTATGGGATTCTGGCACTGCTGGTGGCGGCTATACCTGCTACAACAGAGCACCAGTCCCAACATACTTCTTTTTAAGAAAAAAAAAAAAAAAAGGCTTAAAGCAAGCATCGGCAATGACAGTTGCTTTATGTGCTAGGATTCTGAATGATTTAAATTTGTATTTTCCAAACACTTTGTAATGCTCTTGTTCCTTCAGTAAAAATGAAAAAAAAAATTAGCAAGATCAGCAGTGCCTCTCTGTTTCCTGGTTGTTGAACTTGACATCTTTGGGTCTGGTAGGAGGGTCTGCCTGGCCATGTGGGCGCCATCCTATTGTGTAGTTTGAATTCCTTATTCCAAGGCCAGCAGGAACACAGAACCTGCCTGAATCAGGTGCGGGTGTGGAAAAATAATCCTCCAAACTTCTAAGGAGACACAAACCTTTTAACTAAGAATCTCCGTGGAGAAACGACTTAGGATTGGAACTGTGAATTCCTGGAAAGAATAGCTCATCAGTCCATCCTGGCAAGAAAGAAAAAGTGCCATAATTCCTCCATCACCTGGGGTCTGCCTTAGGGAACATCCAAGGTATGTGCATTTATGTCTGGATTCCATTTGGGAAATCCAGCCCTGAACGCGAACATTGCAGAACCACTTGTCAGGGGTAATTAAAGAGGGGGAGCTAGGGACGGGAAGCAGAAAAGGGAACCACAGCAGATGGCATGGAAGGAAGTTCGGGTCCCCTGAAGCCCTAGCAAGGAGTCCTGAATGAGAATTTCACCCATTAAAAGGACCACGGGGTTTGCTTCTTACCCAACAGGAGAGATTTGTTCCCAGAAGCACCTGCCTGTTTCTGGGGCACAGCCATCTTTTCTCGGGCTACAGCTTCAGTGTGCTCCCAACGGTTCCATCCCCGGAACCACCACACTTACTCAGGCCTATCTGGAGGCCAAGCGGCTGCTAGATGTCACTCATGCCTGCGTTTGCCAAGGACTGGTGGTGCCTCGTCCATGCTAATGGCTCACGGGAGCCCTGTCACTCCGCGGGCCCGCAAGAACCCCATCGGCACAATGCATCATCGTGACAAGGTGCTTGGATGATGTATCACTTAAAAGATGAAGCCATCAGAGAACGAGTTCAGGATCAGATTAAATGTAATTATGGGATAAAAGAATCCTCGCCTGTCATTCTGGTGATGAATTCACCGAGGTAGGGAAATGTGAGTCCTTCAGAAAAGAAGGGAGGGAGAGAAAACATGCGACAGGGAGGACAAACAGAAGGGACAGGGCTGATGATCCCCCCCCAACACACACAAGATCCTCAGCACAGAGCCTGAAACCCCTCGAGCAGGGAGTGACAGCCTTGATTCCTCTCCACAGTGCACGCTTTGTCTTAAGGACCCTCCATCACCACGAGTAGCTACTCCAAAGAATGCTGCCGAAATCTCCAGGGACATACTCCACTGGGAGCCCATACCCAGAGGGGCTGGGACCCTCAGCTTGCGGGAGAAGAGCCACACCAGAATCTGCAGGCATGTTTTCCATTTGCTCATCTGCAGGTGCCCAGGTAAGCTGCTCCTAGATTTGATGCCTACAAGAGCAAGGAGGGGATTTTGGTACAGTGGGTTAATCAACCCACTGGAACTTCGGCAACTCATTCACATGCTGGCTTGGGCCCTGGCTCCTAAAACGCCTGGGAAAGAGGCAAATCATGGCTCAAGGACTTGAGTCCCTGCCACACAGGTGGGAGACTTGGAGGCAGCTCCAAACTCTTGATTTCAGGGTGTTCCAGCTCTGGCTGTTGTGGCCATTTGGGGAGGGAACCAGAGAATGGAAGATCTGTCTGTCTGTCTGTGTGTCTGATGCTCAGATTTCAAATCAATAAATAAATCTTTTTTTAAAAGGGCGGAGAAGTGGAGGGAAGGGTGGATTACATTTTTGGGGCAACAGATTAAGAAAGAATATGTATAAACTAAGATAGTATTATAAATTTTAAAAAAATAAACTAAGTTGGGACACTAGGCACACACTGGTCCTGTCCTGGGCAAACAAGGGAGAGTGAGCATTACTCAGAATGTCCACCACAAGATGCTGTCCATGATGAATACTAAAGAAATCCTCGTTGCTTAGCGGGGAAGAGCACCTGGAAGTGTTTGAGTTTCTTAAGGTTTTTACTTATTTGAACAGCAGACAGAGACAGAGCCACAGAGACAGAGAGAATCTTCTATCTGCTACTTCATTCTCTAAATGCTTGCATCACCTAGAGCTGGGTGGGGTCAAAGCCAGGAGCCCAGAACTCAAGTCAGGTGTCCCACACAGGTGGCATGGACCCATGTCCTTGAGAAATTACTCCAGAGTGCCCATTAGCAGAATATCAGACTGGAAGTAGAACCAGGACATGAACCCACGTGTTGTGATACGGGATGCAGGTGTTGCAAGAATGTCTCAAGGGGGTCTGGCAAAGTGAGCTAAGCTGCTGTCTGCAGTGCTGGCATCTCCTATGGGTGATGGTTCAAGTCCCGGCTGCTCCACTTCCCATCCAGCTCCCTGTTAATGTGCCTGAGAAAGCAGCAGAAGATGGCCCAAGTGCTTAGACCCCTGCACCCACTTGGGAGACCTGGATGAAGCTCCTGGATCCTGGCTTCAGCCTGGCCCAGCCCTGGGCACTGCAGCCATTTGGGGGAGTAAACCAGAGGATGAGAGATTCTCATTCTCTCTTTCTCTCTCCCTCTCTCTGTAATTCTGACTTTCAAATAAATCTTAAAAACAAAAAAAGAAAAAAAGAAATGTCTTAAGCCATGTGCCACAGGAGCACGCTGGGAGGTATTTGTTAACCTGCAGAATGCAGGCTCCACCCTCCGTAGATCTGAGCTGAACTCAGGAACAAGCATTTGAGATAAATTTCCAGGTGTTTCTTAGTGTCCGTAAGCCCCACCTGAGATGTGCCTGGGAAGCCTCCGTCCTTCATCCGGGCCCTGGTGCTCTGGCCCTGTTGACCATCCTGGACCGCCAGCCTCAGCTCTGACCCACCACTTGCTGCACAGTCAGCACTCTGGACAGCAGCTCAGCTGCAGGGACCTGTGTGGACCGCTTAGGAGCCTCAAGGGAGCTAGGGAGGCAGGAAGCTGCTACAGTCAACCCTGGGCGCCTAGGGCAGCACTGCCTACCTGCTTCCTACCGACAGCTCTGCCTCTCAAGGAAATCAGATGCTGACGCTGGGGAGGTGGAGCTGATGGGCTGGAAGAGGCAGCAGTTAGGAGCCTGGCAGTGGGGGGTGACTCTGTGGCCAACTCCCCGTGGAGCAGCTGGAGCTGCTGGGTCTTCATACATTTGCTCCAGCTTGGGGATCAGCTCACATGTGGCCCCAGGAAGGCCAAAACCAGCTGCTGGGGTGGGGGTGGGGGTGTGGACCTCCTTACACAGCATCACCCGCCTATGGTGCAGCAGCAGCTTCCACTCCCAAAGCCTGTATCCTGTATCACAGGGCTGGTTTGGGTCTCAGCTGCTCTGCTGCCAATCCAGCTTCCTGCCAATGAGCCTTGGAAAGCAGCAGAACACAGGCCGGGTGCTCTGGCCTCTGCCACCACGTGGGAGACTTGGATGGTTTGGATAGAGTTTTTTTTTTTTTTTTTTTTTGACAGGCAGAGTGGACAGTGAGAGAGAGAGAGAGACAGAGAGAAAGGTCTTCCTTTGCCATTGGTTCACCCTCCAATGGCCGGCACAGCCAGCACGCTGCGCTGATCCGAAGCCAGGAGCCAGGTGCTTCTCCTGGTCTCCCATGGAGTGCAGGGCCCAAGCACTTGGGCCATCCTCCACTGCCTTCCCGGGCCATAGCAGAGAGCTGGCCTGGAAGAGGGGAAACCGGGACAGAATCCGGTGCCCCGACCGGGACTAGAACCTGGTGTGCGTGCCGGTGCCGCAGGTGGAGGATTAGCCTAGTGAGCCGTGGCGCCGGCCATGGAGTTCTAAACTCCTGGGTTTGGTCTGGACCAGCCCCAGTCATTTGGGGAATGAACTAATGAATGGGAGATCTCTTTCTCTCTCTCTCTCCTCTCTCTCTCTCTCTCTCTCATTATCTCTTTCAGACACACATGTCCTATCTCTCCCCCTCTCTCCGTCATTCTGCCTCTCAGATAAAGGAATAAATCTTAAAGAAAGACCACCTGCTCCACGTGCTTAATTAAGGCTGTACCCCCATCCTTGACATTCTATTTGAAAAGAAAACTTAGGCTCCAAGAAGGAGCTGATGTTTGTCTGATTCAAATCAGTAACCAGACACAGCCGTGGCTACTAAGGAGCTGCCGACAGACGCTTTGGAAAGGAAAGTCTCTCCACGTGGCTGGGAACCGTTTCTATCTTGTGGCCAAACACATGTGGCAAGACAGGAAATGACCCCCCTTGGTGCCGACTTCATCCCTGCTTAATTGCTGTTTGGTGATCAGTTACAACACAGAATCCATTCATTAAGCTAACAGTGTCCCTGGTGCACCTGTTGCTTTTTTCCCGCCCCCGGGAGTTGCCTGGCTGAAGGAGCTAAGATCCTGCCATAGAACTTGGTGAAGCTGTTTAATAAGATGCCAAGGCCTGTGCTGGGTGGGCGGCTGGAATCCTTGCCAGAGCGAGCAGGTTTGGGGAGGGAGGAAGCCTTGATGAGTGGCCCGAGAAACAGCCTGGAAGCTGGCAGCCCAGCCAAGGGGCCCCTCTAATTCAGAACATGAGGTGGCACAGAAATGACATTTGATCTACTTGAAAAAAAAAAGGAGCTGATGGACAGCAGCCAGGGCCCACTTGGAGGCGTTCGTCCAGGAGTTGGGAGAGCAAGGCAATGCCTAATTTGGGTGGTCCTCCCATCATCAGCTATGTGGCAGGAGCATGCTTTTTTTTTTTTTTTTTTTTTTTTTTTTTTGAAAAGCTCTGCGTGCAGATGGAAGAGAGAGGAATTCCAGCAGTTTCCCGACAAAGACTAGGGCTAGGCTGTGGGGGCCACAAAGCTCCCAGCAGGGAGGGACCCTGGTGCTTGGCTCTCGCCTGCGAAGGGGTGAATAGGTAGCCATCTTCACCGTAGAGGCTCCTGGTAAACACTGACCATGCCGCCATAGACATCTGGGCATTCCTGCTGCCTCTGTTTAGCAGGTGGCCACTGGGTTGTGCCCTGAGGGAGGGGATGTACAAGGAGTAAAAAAGACGGATGAAGAAGGTCAAGTTCACAGGGGTCTTCAGCAGACTGTGTGTGGAGCACCACAAGGGCAAAGGGGGCGTTCTGGGTGCTGGGACGGAGAGGGAGGGCAGAGGGTGCAGGGAGGAGGTGGCCACAGGACCACGGAAGACAGACACGGCCATTGTCAAGCCCTGGACCTCAGGCTGAGCCGAGAGCTTCCTGAGAAGCTCCTAAAACCTTGACCCTGAGAGGTCCAAAGCAGAAAAGAACTGCACAGAGCTAGGAGACCCTCGGGTCCCTGGGAGACATTCACCAGGCCTTTTTCTTTATTTCAGTTGCCACTCACAGGAGAAGGCAGCTTTCTCAGGCCACTTCTTTTTAATATGTGCTTTTAATACATGTTTATATATGTACTGACACCCCCCCCCACACACACACAGGGGGTTGGTTGGGTCTGTTGGTTCTGCAACAGCTGGGGCTGCATCAAGCCAAAGCCAGGAGCCAGGAATTCAATCCAGAGCTCCCAACTCGGTAGCAGGAACCCAACAATTTGGGCCACCACCTGCTGCCTTCCAGGTGTGCACTAGCAGGAGGAGACTGGCATCAGGTGCAGAGCCAGAACCCAAACCCCGGCAATCTGATATGAGGACTTGGGTGTCCCAAGTGGTGTCTTAACCACTACGGCCACTTTTTGATCGGGGGTATAGCTAAATGGGGTATCCTCTATCATGCCACCGTTGGGTTGGTACGTACTCAGATCAAATGTTACTTATTCAATGTTACTTATTCAAAAGACAGGAAGAGGAAGCCTGGGAGGTAAGTGCTCTCCTAGAGCTACTCCTGGAACTTCCCAAAAGGACGGTCAAGTGCAGCAAAAGGTGGGTTAGTGCTGGAATCCGCCTGGCTCAGCACCCAGACTCCAGCCTCCTGGGTAGGAAGATGTGGGTGTCACAGGTGGGGTGCTCTGGGCCCTGCCCCATTCCTGCTGGGTTCCCTTTAGGCTCTTCTGTCCCGGTACCCTTGGTCTCCATCCCTTCTTCCAGCAGTCCGGGCTGAGGCTAGCTGAGGTGGTGATGGATTTTAATCTCTCTATTCCAAGACACAACTTCTTAGACAGTCCCCCACGCCACCCCCACACACACCGCCATCTCTGGGTTGGTTGTGCCCATTCTAAACATCTCATTCCCTCCTGAACCCCTCAGGGGCTCCCCATACCCTCAGGACCAAGTCCCAACTCAGCCAGCCCCCCACCAGCATCTCCTAGGGACCATGAGAGATGCAGATGCCAAATCAAAGGCCCCACATAGGTGGCACCCAGGAGTTGGTCACACACGCCTTGCAGGCACAGGCGCTACACATGCAGTATACAAAACACACCTGGGGCACACCTTACCAGGCCTCTTACCATCTGCGTCTCCATCTCTCCTCTGCCTTATCCCTCAGCTCCCCATTCCGTCATCCACTCTGAGCCCCAAACGCTTGTCGTCTGTCATCTCCCAGCACCCAGGGCTGCACTCCTTGTGCTGTGGGGTCCTGTCTCTTCCCGACCCTTTAACTGACAGCAAGGATCTGCAGTATCATGCTATGTGCCTGTATATAGCTGTGAGGAGCGTTTACCACAAGATCAAGAAGGATGAGGGCCCTCTGCGACACTCACGGAAATGTCACTGCAAGATAAGTTAATTTGGTGCAAGGAAACCTAAAATCCACGCAATTTCTTTCCACGGTACATATTTCCACAAACTTTTGAAGACACCCGCCCCCCGCATGGATTTCAAGGTGTTTTTTCACCTAAGCAAGCTTACTTTTTAATTCCATTTTTCCATCAGTTTTTGGAAGTAGCATCCTATTTGTTGAGTGGCTGAATGAATGAATGAAGATATGCATTTGATTCTTTGTCCATACTGCTTTGCACACTAACCCCGGGACAGGAGCAGGTATGGGTTTCCCGTCATCCCCTGCTTCCCACAGGCACTGTTAGCCAACTGTATACAGAAGTAGAGCTCAATAAATGAAAATGAGTTAAATGGATTTGAATGGAATTGAAAATGGTTGGCTTGTGCTGCAGGGTTGGGTTCTGCTTTGCTCACAGCCACTTTTCTGTGCCTCAGTTTCCTCGTGCTGTCTGCCTCCCCTCCCCCAGAGTTCCTGCAAGGATCCAGTGACTCACGATTTGACCAGCAACCTGCTGACATGGCTCATCCACCTTCAGAGAGAGGCTGAGGGTCTGGTCTGTGAGAACTGTCCACACTGGCAGCAGAAGGAACACAATGGTTGTCTTTCCAAGAGCCGGGCTCACTGGAAAGCGAGACAGCCATGAAGTGGGAAAATTCCATGAGCCATGTGCACATGTGGGTCTGTGCGTGTGTGTGTGACTGGTGAACGTGACCCTGCATGTGAACACACATGCTGAGAGAGCAAGAGAGGTGGCATCCTGCTCAAGGCTTCCACGTATAAACTCAGACCCAGGGAGAGTCTGTTTTAATTTTTTATGACTGTCAGGGCTGGCATCCCATAAGGGTGCCGGTTCGAGTCCCGGCTACTCCACTTCTGATCCAGCTCCCTGCTGTTGCCCTGGAAAAGCAGTAGAAGATGGCCCAAGTCTTTGGGCCCCTGCACCTGTGTGGGAGACCCAGAAGAAGCTCCTGGCTCCTGGCTTCTGATTGGCCCAGTTCTGGTTGTTGCAGTCTTTTGGGTAGTGAACCAATGGATGGAAGACTTTTCTCTGTCTGTAGCTCTGCCTTTCACATAAATAAAAAATCTTTAAAAAAATTTTATGACTCTCAAGCCCGCTGATATTTTTGGATGCGTTTCCTCCCAATATTATAGAGTTTGTGCAAAGCTCTTTGGAGACACCTACAGATACACACACACACACACACACACACACGTGCATACACACCCCTAGTCAGCACAAAGTTGCCCAAGGAAATTCGTTCACCAGGGTTCCATTTGCACTTGCTGGTTAACCATCTGGCACTCTCTCAGGAGATCTTGTGAGTTTGCTGAAACGCTCCTGCTAAAGGTTTCCTCTTCTTCCAGTACTCACGATCCAGCTATGCCTACCGACAAACCAGTGCCGGTCTTCCAGGGTGGGCGTGTCACTCAGGTTCCCAGGCAGCACCTGTTCCGTGTTTCTTGGAGGCGGTACACAGGTATATGAGGTTGTAACGACAGCATATGCTCATATGGTTTTTTTTTGGACAGGCAGAGTGGACAGTGAGAGAGAGAGAGAGAGAGAGAGAGAGAGAGAGAAAGGTCTTCCTTTTGCTGTTGGTTCACCCTCCAATGGCCGCCACGGCCGGTGCGCTGTGGCCGGCGCACCGCGCTGATCCCATGGCAGGAGCCAGGTGCTTCTCCTGGTCTCCCATGGGGTACAGGGCCCAAGTACTTGGGCCATCCTCCACTGCACTCCCGGGCCACAGCAGAGAGCTGGCCTGGAAGAGGAGCAACCGGGACAGAATCCGGCGCCCCGACCGGGACTAGAACCTGGTGTGCCAGCGCCGCAAGGCGGAGGATTAGCCTAGTGAGCCGCGGCGCCGGCCTTCATATGGTTTTTATTTACAGATGAGCAAGTGACTCTGAGGCTTATTCACATCTTCCTTTCAGGATGAAACAGGCACACGGATCCTCTGAACACCTGAACAACCATTCACGAATCCTCTCCTTAGTTTCTTTAGAGCAACAAACAGCAAGCGCCCCTCACCTTCTCCATAAGACTCAGAACAGATAACGGCTACCAAAGGCGAGAGCGGCAGAAGCTTCCAGAAGTCCTACAAGGCCGCTGTGGGCCGGTGACTTTACTCCCTTCCTGGGCAGAGATGGGTTCCTACCTGTGGTCCCCAGCCATGGCACGGGTACAGTATTGCTGTGTGGTTCTCCAGCGGCCCCTGGTCCAAGCACACATCTTTCGCCTTGTTGTTGCGAAGCTGCAGGAAGAGACAAGACATCATGTCAGAGCTCATTTCCAGAAAATTCCCCTCTTCAACCAGCTGGCCTCCCACCACGCCTGGGTTCTGATTTCACGTTGGGAAAGCCACAAGACCTCCCCAAGTGAGGGCCAAGTCTCAAGTCCACAGGGTCATCACTGTAGGCAGAAACACAAAGTCCTTGAGCGGGTGGCATGGATGCAGCCACCTGTGTGTGCCCTGGGTGCACTGTCCCCAACCCTCACAGTCCCTCCTCTGCCATAATAGAGATTCTTAAGGGTGAGCTGGGAAGAGCAACACTGGTTACCCACATGGGAGGTTTCCAAGCATCTCAGGGAAGCCTGAGATGGGGCCTGTGATATATGAACAAATTCTACATGGCCTTGAGCACCAACACGGGCTTTAGTCATCCCTGGACTCACAGGCCAGCTTCTTGGTTGCGGCATGGAGGCATGAGCAAGCAAGCAAGCCCTCTGCCATTGCAAAGAGCGCTAGCAAGATTGAGCCACAGACTCAAAAAATATTTATCGAATGCCCATACTGTGCCAAGTGCTGTCCTAGGTGTTTGGAACACACCTGTGGGGGGGGGGTGGGGGGGGGGATAGACAAGTGTCCCTGTAATGGCTTGGAGAACACCTTGGGTGTCCCCCAAACGGCCATGTGTTGGAGGCTTGATCCCTGATGTGTTAATGGGTTAAGGATGGAAATTAATCCCATAAGGGTGTTGGAGGATGACTGGGTTTGATGAGGTTGTTAGGGTGGAAGCTTTATGACCAAATCCTGGTGGCCTTAGGAGAGACTACATAGAGAATGATTGTGCTCTCTGATTCTCTCTCTGCTTTCCAGTTTCCGTGTAATTCCTCCACCATCACCAGCCTCCACTCTCTCGGACCCCTGGCTACTGGGCTGTGAACCTTCACGACGGCAAGCTGAAACGAACCCTCTTCATCCTAAAGCTCCTCTCAGGAATCTGTGATAGTGATGGAAAGATGAGTAGTTCAGTCCCCAAGACAAAGTCCCTGAACCCGGCTGTTTCTCTTTGGAAGTGAGTGGGAACCTCCCTAATTCGGTTCCCCCTGGCTCACTGCGGCTCTGTCTCGGCTCTCCTCCCATCCACCACCCCACGAACTCCAGGAGTGAGAAAAAAGCCTGGTTGTTGGGGTTTCCCCCATATATATTTATAGTGCACCCCACAGATTATAATCTCCATAGGAATCAAATTACCCAGGGGTCAGTTGAAAAGACAGGTTCAAGCTGTGTGGTGGTTCGGGGGAGTGAGCATTTTTTTTACAGGAGTTTAAAATAATTTTACGTTTATAAGGATCACACATCTCACAAAAACACCTAGAAAAATATAAGCAAGATAACAGTGGTTCAACATCTTTTTTTTTTTTTTTTTTTTTTGACAGGCAGAGTGGACAGTGAGAGAGAGAGAGACAGAGAGAAAGGTCTTCCTTTGCCATTGGTTTACCCTCCAATGGCCGCTGCGGCTGGCGCACCGCGCTGATCCAAAGGCAGGAGCCAGGTGCTTCTCCTGGTCTCCCATGGGGTGCAGGACCCAAGGACTTGGGCCATCCTCCACTGCATTCCCGGGTCACAGCAGAGAGCTGGCCTGGAAGAGGGGCAACCGGGACTAGAACCCGGTGTGCCGGCGCTGCAAGGCGGAGGATTAGCTTAGTGAGCCGTGGCGCCGGCCTCAACATTTTTTCATACAAGCAATTTTTCCCCCCAGTTTTAGGACAATTTGATTTTGTTCAGTTTTGGCTGTAATGAGCAACTTGATGGACAAAACTTGGTTCACATTTCAGATTTTCTTGAGAATAAAATCCTAGAACTGGGGTTGCACCTTAATGTCCTTAAAACATGCCTGCCAGCTGCTGTCTGGGAGGTTGGAACTAATTCCTGACTAATTCACACACCCTGTCTCACCATTTAAAAATACTGTGTTTTGAGAAGGGAAGAAAGACCCCTTGTCATTATAAATTTACCATTAACAGTGCGTTGGAATGTTTAATGTTTAGCAATAATTCTCCTGTTTGAGAACTGTCTGTCTACCTCCCAATTGGGATCATAAGTGGTTTTGTTATAGATTTGCCAAAACTCTTTACATATTAAGGATAGATGAATGTGTTTATGGCATATTTCTTTCACATCTTTTTTTTTCAGGTTGCCTGGCTTTAAAATCCTGTTTCTACTGCTGTTGCAATGAATTCTATCACCCAGTAATTTAACAAAGAGTTACCAAGGGCTTGCTAAGTGCTTGGCATGGAGCTAAACTTCACACACACCTGCACAAAACAGTCCCTGAGCAAATACGAGGAGGATGCCCTTGACCTTCTGGGAGTTCAGAGAGTGAGTCCTAGCCTTGTTCTCCTACAAGGAACACCCAGAAGCAATGCTGGCCAAGTTGTATTCCCCACCTCCGTGGAACATGGCAGCCACATGGGCTTCTGCCTTATCGTATGATTCTGCACATGCATGTGTTACACATGTGTGTGAGGGATTTCCCATAAACCAAGGCTAAAGGACAGGAGCCGGTGCTGTGGCTCAGCAGGTTAAGGCATTGCCTGTAACACCTGCAATCCAAATAAGTGCAGGCTCAATATTTGGATGCTGGGCTGGAGCTGTGGTGTAGTGGACTAAACCTCAACCTGTAGTCCAGGCATCCCATATGGGCACTGGTTCAAGTCCCAGCTGCTCTACTTCTGATACATCTCTCTGCTAATGGCCTGGGAAAGCAGCAGAAGATGGCCCAAGTGCTTGAGCCCTTGCACACAAGTGGAAGACCTGGAGGAAGCTCCTGGCTTTGGATTTGCCTAACTCTGGTCATTGTCGCCATTTGGGGAGTGAACCAGTGGATGGAAGATCTCGCTCTCTCTGTCTTTCTCTCCCTCTGTCTGTAATTCTACCTGTCAAATAAATAAATAAAAACTTTAAAAAATCTGCATGCTCCACTTTCTGATCCAGCTCTCTTCTAATGTACCCCAAACACCCACAAGGGAGACTTGGATGGAGTTCTGGGCTCCTGGCTTCCGCCTGACCCAGCCACAGCCATTTGGGGAGTGAACCAATGGATGGAAGATTCTCTCTCTCTCTCTCTCTCTCTCTTTCTCTGTCTCTCTCTCTCTCTGTCTCTCTCTCTCTCTTCCTTTCAAATATATAAATACATCCTTAAATTTTTTTTTTCTAAAAAAAAGCAAAAGGTCAAAAGAAGGTGAGCAGAAGTGAGCAGGGGTCAGGGTCAGTGTGGGCCACGAGGATAGCCCGCGCTGACCAGGGGATTCCAAGCACAAGAACAGGAGGCCCATTGCCTGAGCGGGGGGAAGGGAGTGCCTCCCACACATGTCAGAGCTGGGGTGTCTCTCTTCAGAAACTGTTCTAAGATCTTCTAGCTGTCTCTCGCAAGTTCACGTGTTGGAAATATAATCTCCACGTTCCCATGTCGATGGTATTTAGAGGTGAGGCTTTTGGGAGGTGACAAAGATTGGATGAGGTCATGAGGTGGGCCCCACGACACTCTTGTAAGAAGAGGGAGAGAGAGACCTGAGCCTACAAGTCGCTCTGTCTCACCGTGGGCTGTCCGGATGCCCTCACCAGGTGCCAAGCTCGTGGCAGTACTAGGTTCCTGGACTCTCAGACTCCCATGCCGTGGCCTGGGTAAGCCTCTCACTTTAGAAAAGACCTGATCTCTTGGGGCCGGCGATGTGGCATAGCAGGTAGAGCCGCCACCTGCAGTGCCGGCATCCTATATGGGCGCTGGTTCGAGACCCGGCTGCTCCACTTCCCATACAGCTCTGTGCTATGGCCTGGGAAAGCAGTGGAAGATGGCTCAAGTACTTGGGCCCCTGCACCCAGGTGGGAGTCCTGGAAGAAGCTCCTGGCTCCTGGCTTTGGATTGGCACAGCTCAGCTCCGGCCGTTGCGGCCCTCTGGAGAGTGAACCAGCGGATGGAGGACCTCTCTCTCTTTCTCTGTCTCTCCTTCTCTCTCTGTGTAACCCTGACTTGCAAATAAATAAATGACTTGGCCTCAGCTATTTTGTTATAGCAGCAGAAAATGGACTACGGCACATCAAAGAGAGATGATTAACCATTTAACAACCAGGGAAAGGGACTTGTTCAGTGGGCCTGGGCTCCATGGGCCCCAGCACTGTTGTAGGGTGAGTCCACTGGCTGACCCCTCTCCTATTCCCCTGTACTGGGGCCCTGGCATGGCACAAAGAATGAGCAGGAGTGTGCATTTAAAAATACAACTGCCTGCATCATGGTTTACATTGTGTTGTTGTCTGATTTGATTAAAACGTTATTCATAAAGAATATGAAACGTAAAAAAGATATTCATAATGGTTGGATCTCAAATCCCAGATAACATTAGCAAAACTGAAATGTTGACAAGGAGAACAGGAGAAACTGTGTTAAAATTCTTTTTTTTTATTTTTTATTTTTTTTGACAAGCAGAGTGGACAGTGAGAGAGAGACAGAGAGAAAGGTCTTCCTTTGCCGTTGGTTCACCCTCCAATCGCTGCCGTGGCTGGCGCGCTGTGGCCGGCGCACCGTGCTGATCCGAAGGCAGGAGCCAGGTGCTTCTCCTGGTCTCCCATGCAGGTGCAGGGCCCAAGCACTTGGGCCATCCTCCACTGCCCTCCTGGGCCACAGCAGAGAGCTGGCCTGGAAGAGGGGCAACCGGGACAGAACCTGGTGCCCCGACTGGGACTAGAACCCGGTGTGCTGGCACCGCAGGCTGAGGATTAGCCTCCCACACCCTTGGGAGGCAGCAGCGAAGGCTGAAATTCTTGAGTCCCAGACACCCATGTGGGAGACCCGGATGGAGCTCCTGGCTCCTGGCTTTGGGCTGGCCCAGCCCTGGCTGTTGCAGTCATTTGGGGAGCGAATGTCTTGTCTGTCTGTCTCTCTTTGTGTGTGTGTATGTCTCTCAGCCTTTCAAATAAAAAAATGAAAATAAATAAATAGAAATTTAAACTCTACTTCTCTGTAGGGAGACCTGGACAAGCAGGAGAAGGCACGACACAGCAATGGCCCTAAAATGGCAACATGGGATACATCTGGGAATCGGGATTCGGAATACACTTTGTTTCCATCTTTATTATTTCCTACTGGGTGGACATATTGGATTTTTGATTTTTAAAACATAGGAATAAGCCGGTGCCGCGGCTCACTAGGCTAATCCTCCACCTTGCGGCACCGGCACACCGGGTTCTAGTCCCGGTCAGGGCGCCTGATTCTGTCCCGGTTGCCCCTCTTCCAGGCCAGCTCTCTGCTGTGGCCCGGGAGTGCAGTGGAGGATGGCCCAAGTGCTTGGGCCCTGCACCCCATGGGAGACCAGGAGAAGCACCTGGCTCCTGCCATCGGATCAGCGTGATGCGCCGGTCACAGCGCGCCGGCAGCGGCGGCCATTGGAGGGTGAACCAACGGCAAAGGAAGACCTTTCTCTCTGTCTCTCTCACTGTCCACTCTGCCTGTCAAAAAAAAAAAAAAAGCATATAGTAAAACATAGGAATAGTTGAACAAACCAACATGTGGTCTCTGTGTTATGTCCACAGACAGCACTGCATAGCTCCAGGAACATCTTTTATAGCACGGATGATGTGAACAGCAGTCCCTGGAGTTGTGCAGTGTACAGACTGTGCAGCTGTCCATGGCAGTCCTGGCCGCCTGCTGGCATTTTCCTGTGTGTCTTCTTTCTCTTTTAATACCTGTTGTTTCTTCTTTTTGTGACATTACTGTATATCAGTGGAAATTGGTAAAACAACTCAGAGGACCCATACACAAAAGAGCCTGCAGTGCCCTTACCAAAGATAACTACCTTCAAGATTCTTCAGTTGCTTCCAATCTAAAAGAGTAGCTAATCCAGTTTTATAGCCCCTAAAGCATTGTAGTCTCAATATTTTTCTCACGTCACTCAAGTTGTGTACACACCATTTGTAATGGCTTCAAAATATTCTAAACCAGGAATCTCTTGGATTTAACTAAACTTCACAAGAACGTTTATTGCAAAAAAATAAAATAAAATAAAATCACTGAGAGACGAACAATTTTACCCTTGAATCTTTGTCCCTATTTCAGATTATTTGCTTGGGGTGTGAGTGGAGGAGAAAGTATGGCTGTCATTAAGCTTTTTAATACACATGGCTCAAATGGCTTTTTAAAAAGCTGGTTTCTATTTGCTGGAGGATATGTGATTTTTCATATTTTCAAGACCTTGCCTATAAAGGACCAATGCACATTCCGAAAATGAATCTTGATTTGTTCGTTAGGAGGGAAAAAAAGGGCTGCCTCAAGGTCTTTACAATTTTACTTTGATTTCTCTTATTTGGAAAAAAGTTAAAATTTCTGTATGTTTTTGGACCATCTGTGTTCTCTCTTGTGTATGTAAATGACCCTCTTTGCACTTTTTTTTGTTTGAGAGGGGTTATTTTGCTATTTAAGTCGATTTTAAATTAGAATTGGTTTGTGGGGCTCACTACATCATAATGGCATTGTCCATTCATCTACAAGACTCACAGCACACACACACTGTTCCCAGACCGGCATTTCATTTCTCTATTTACATGATGTCTACATGCTTTTACTCTTTCTGAGCTCAAATCCATCATGGCTTGCTTCCATGACTTTCTTTTTTTCTTTTTTTAAAAAAAAAAAAGATTTATTTATTTATTTATTTATTTGGAAGGCAGAGTTACAGAGACGCAGAGGCAGAGAGAGAGAGAAGTCTTCCATCTGCTGGTTCACTCCCCAGATGGCCACAATGGCTGGAGCTGCACCAATCCGAAGCCGGGAGCCAGGAGCTTCTTCCAGGTCTCCCACGTGGGTGCAGGGGCCCAAGGACTTGGGCCATCCTCTATTGCTTTCCCAGGCCATAGCACAGAGCTGGATCGGAAGTGGAGCAGCCGGGACTTGAACTGGCACCCATATGGGATGCCAGCACTGCAGGCGGTGGCTTTGCCTGCTATGCCACAGCGCCAGCCCTACGCTTTTATCTTAAAGAAGAAAAGTCTAGGCAGGTAAGTCTCACTAAAAACTCCTCTGCTTCCAGTAAAGCTTCCTGCCAATGTGCACCCTGGGAGGCAAGAGGTGATGGCTCAAATACTTGAGTCCCTGCTACCCACATGGGAGACCCAGATGGAGTTTTGGGCTTTTGGCTTTGACCTGGCCCAACCCTAGCTGTTGAGCGCATTGGAGGAGTGAACCAGCAGATAGAATCTCTCTCTCTCTCTCTCTCTCTCTCTCTGACTTTCCAAAAGCATAATACCGATGACTGCTGGTGCCATTCACTGTTCTGCAATATTTACACAGCAGGGCCCACTTTGTCCTAGCAGCAGCCCTATGGAGTAGGTACTTCAGTTTCTTTGGTTTTATAGACAAGGGAACAGAAGCTGAGCACAACCACACAGCTGGCAGCAGGATCCAAGACCAGCAGGTTAGCTCCAGAGCCTTGCCAGGTAGCCACTACAGAGCCTGTCCCTGCAAGACACAAGAGAAACATTCCATGTTCCAGCTCAGGAGGGCCATCATGACACGCCCTGGTGCTACACAGTCTGTATGTGGTTGACTGCTTTTCTAGAAAGGCCAGCAAAGAACAGAAAATCCACTGTGGTTGCAAAGTGTAAACAGTCCAAGTTCAAGAGAGTCTTCTTATAGCTTTAGCCTGGCAGCTACAGGGACAGGCAAGTGGACCTGGAAAAAACTAGCAGGTGTCTCTGTTGGGTTGAGAACAGGGTGGGGCTCCCAACTCCCTGCTCCCTGGCCTGATGAGGTATCGCTCGTTCCAAATCAGAAACCCCAAGGCAAAGGTAGATGTACAAGTGTTTATGCAAGAACACTCTCAGCAGGGCTACTTAGGATATTTAAAAAAATAGAAATCAGGGGCCGGCGCCATGGCTCACTAGGCTAATCCTCCACCTTGCGGCGCCGGCACACTGGGTTCTAGTCCCGGTTGGGGCGCTGGATTCTGTCCCAGTTGCCCCTCTTCCAGGCCAGCTCTCTGCTGTGGCCCGGGAGTGCAGTGGAGGATGGCCCAGGTGCTTGGGCCCTGCACCCCATGGGAGACCAGGAGAAGCACCTGGCTCCTGCCATCGGATCAGCACGGTGCGCCAGCCGCAGCACACCGGCCGTGGCGGTCATTGGAGGGTGAACCAACGGCAAGGGAGGACCTTTCTCTCTGTCTTTCTCTCTCACTGTCCACTCTGCCTGTCAAAAAATAAAATAAAATAAAATAAAAAAATAGAAATCAGGGCAGGAGTCCAGTCTAGCCATCAAAATGCCAACCGAGACACCCACATTCTCTATGGGAGTATTTGGGTTCAAGACCCAGTTCTTGCTCCTGGCTCCAGCTTCCTGCTCCTGTGCACTCTGGGAGGCAGTGGTGGTGGGTCAGGTGGCTGGGCTCCTGTCACCCACGTGGGAGACCAGGTTGAGCTCCCAGATCCCAGCTCTCAGACTTAGTTCAGCTTGACTGCACCTGCTGCAGGCATTTGGAGAATGAACCAGCAAATAAGAAATAAGAGCATGTTCTCTCTCTCTCTCTCTCTCTCTCTCTCTCCCCAATACATAAATAAAAACTTAAAAACAATGGAAGCATCTACCTCTCAAATACATTAAAAATAACAGAAGCAACACAATTGTCGTTCTTTAACAAAGTACAGAAAACACAGAAGTGGAATTATTGGCAGCCATGAATAAGGGTGCCAAAAATGTTGATGACATGGAAAATACTCCCTGTATCTTAATGAGTAAAGTTTCCAATTAGTAGGCATCGTGGACAGCATGTCTTAGTAAATGTCTGTGTGTGTGTGTGTGTGCAAATACAGAGTGAAGAAGAGCATATGTCAAAATCTATATACATGCGCCCAGTGCTGCGACACAGTGGATTAAAGCCCTGGCCTGAAGCGCCAGCATCCCATATGGGTGCTGGTTCGAGTCCTGGCTGCTCCACTTCTGATCCAGTTCTCTGCTGTGGCCTGGGAAAGCAGTATAAGATGGCCCAAGTCCTTGGGCGCCTGCACCCACGTGGGAGACCTGGAAGAAGCTCCTGGCTCCTGGCTTCAGATCGGTACAGCTCCAGCCATTGCGGCCAACTGGGGAGTGAACCATTGGATGGAAAAACTCTCTCTCTCTCTCTGCCTCTCCTCTCTCTGTGTAACTCTGACTTTCAAATAAATAATTAAATCTTTAAAATACAAAATAAAATAAATCTACATCCTACCTACCTCTGGCATCACAATGCCCACCTCCAACCCCAGTGTCATGACCTGGACGCTCTATGACCTTAGGTCAGTCAAGCATTTTCTAAGGCTCAGATTTTTCTCATCAACAAAATGGAAATGACTGTTATTATTATTATTATTTCCAACATTTTCGAAAATGCATATTTTATGATTTTTTTTTGGAACAAGAAGCAAAATCCACTTGTTTGGCTGATCAGAAAAGTGACGGACCTCATCCTGGAAAATCCGAGAGCCTGTCTGGCCTTGGACAATAGCCGGCCTCAGCCCATTGGTAAGCAGTGGAAGCTCCAGTCCCTGCCTCTGTTTATGCCCAACTTCCTGCTCGATGGCTACACAGACAAGTCCCAGGGGAACGGCAGAGTCAAATGTCCCAAACACAGCTCATCACCCAGGATTTCTCAGACAGAAAAGCCTGCCACCATCTTTTGTCCTTGTCTGGGTCCAGATATTTAAGACATTAGCCCCCAAGCCGCAGGGGCTTTGCTGCCAGACCCTGGACCGCCCCCCACTTCCTCCCCACCAGCAAACACTAGCTGAATGAATGAATGATTGAATGAGTGTATGAAACAGTGGTTCCACCTCCCTCCAGCAAATCCACCCCCAGCACCCGGAGCAGCAACCCGAATCGTGAGCGCGCACGGTCTCCGTTACCTCCCCGTATGCAACGGTGTTATTGTATCTTCTCATTTCTGGGTACACGTGGTCCAGGTACCACTGGAAGTTCTTACACTTTAAACTCTTCCTTAACGCTCTTCTTTCGGAGACGTCGCCAATGTCAATCCCCGGATTCTGCAGGAAGAGAGATGCCCGGGGGTGTCAGTGACAGGGAGCTCTGTCCAGGGCAAGTCCCCCTCCGCGACACCTTCCAGGGGATCTTTTTATTCTTTTTCTCCCAAAGATTTATTTAGCTTTGGAAAGTCAAGAGTTACCAAGAGAGAGAGAGAAAGACACAGAGAGAGCGAGAGCGAGAGCGAGAGCGAGAGAGCATCCATTGGCTGGTTCATTCCCCAGATGGCTGCAACAGCCAGGACTGGGGCAGACTGAAGCCAGGAGCCGGAAGCTTCTCGCAGGTCTCCCACATGGGTGCAGGGGCCCAAGCACTTGGGCCATCTTCTACCACTGCTTTCCCAGGTGCGTTAGCAGGGAGCTGGCTGGGAAGTGCTACAGCCGGGACTCAAAGTGGCACGCATGTCGGATGCTGGCATTACAGCCGGTGACTTTACCTGCTGCCCCACAATGCCACACACACCCTCCCCCCCATCAAGAGACAATCTTGAGCCCTGTGAGCTTCCTTCCTGGGAAGGCTGGATTAAAGGGGTCGTCCAGACCTGGCTAGGGAGAACTTCTCCCTGCAGTAGCCCATCCTCCCCATCGGTGCCAATGGGTTCCCGGGGTGGGGAGAGGGAGGCTGAAGAACTACATTCCCAGCTGCTTCTCACCCACATGTCCCCAGTAACGATCCGAGCCAATTACTAGAGAATTATGCGAATAAGACACGAGAGTAAGTGCCCGGACCCGGTCTCCTGTCTTCCTGTTCTCTCTACGTGTAATTGTGCCCTGTGTTGGCTCTTTGTGAAGTTCATTATATGCAGAAGGGAACATAATTTTCCATTGCAAAGCTTGTAATGATGTTCTAATGAATAATTCACTCTGCTCTTACAGAAATGAACCTGCGCTGGGCTGCTGAGAGCTGACAGGGAGAAATAAAGTATCTGGAGTGTGACTCCTCACTCTCCATCACAGGATGGCCAGGACCCAGTGCACACAGGAAGCTCACACAGCTCCGAGGCACAGCCAGGTGGGCATTCTGCAGGCCGGGGAAGAGAGTCTGAATCACCTCATTAACATCTCTCCAACAGCCAAGCAGCAATCTACAGGGAAGTACAATTCAAAGGGAAATCTGAGCAACAACTTTTTGTTTGAAATAGACCTCACATGGTTGATGAAAATGGCCAGAAGCATGGTAGAGTCCCATTGGCATTCAATCAGAGGCAGTAACACAGTGGATACCTCTTTTTTTTTTTTTAATTTATTTGACAGGTAGAGTTATAGACAGTGAGAGAGAGAGAGAGAGAGAGAGAGAGAGAAAGGTCTTCCTTCCGTTGGTTCACTCCCCAAATGGCTGCTACGGCCAGTGCTGCGCCAATCCAAAATCAGGAGCCAGGTGCTTCCTCCTGGTCTCCCATGCAGGTGCAGGGTCCCAAGCACCTGGGTCATCCTCCACTGCCCTCCCAGGCCACAGCAGTGAGCTGGACTGGAAGAGGAGCAGCCGGGACTAGAACCAGCACCCACATGGGATGCCGGCGCCACAGGTGGAGGACTAACCAAGTGAGCCATGGTGCCAGCCCCAGTGGATACCTTTTATGTATGGATTTCACGTCCCACCCTCTCAGTTACCTGAGGTCAACCATGGCTCCAGGACACCACGTGGAAAATTCCAGAAAGAAACACTTTGTCAATTTCAAATAACTTGTTGCACTATGTTGTGATAATTGTTCTATTTTATTAGTAGTTATTATTGGTTTTTTAAAAATATTTATTTATTTTATTTGAAAGGCAGAGTTACAGAGAGGCAGAGACAGAGAGAGAAAGAAAGAGAGAGTGAGAGAGAGAAGTCCTCCAACCAGTGGTTCACTCCCCAAATGGCCACAATAGCCAGAGCTGAGCCAATTGGAAGCCAGGAGCCAGGAGCTTCTTCTGGGCCTCCCATGCAGGTGCAGGGGCCCAAGAGCTTGGGCCATCTTCTATTGCTTTCCCAGACCATAGCAGAGAGCTGGACTGGAAGAGGAGCAGCCGGGACTCAAACTGGCGGCCATATGGAATGTTTACACTGCAGGCAGTGACTTTACCTGCTATGCCACAGGGCTGGCCCCAGGAGTTATTACTGTTAACCTATTCTATTACCTAATTTGTAAGTTAAACTTTGTCACAGGCACATAAGTAGGTAAAGGGAAAGCCATAATATATAGGTTGACTATGTCTTATTTGAAGTGCAATGTTGTCAATGCACCTGGCAAGGTTGCTAGGAGAATTAAATGAGACAGTGCGATAAGGAACCTATCAAGTACCTGAAACATGAGAGAGGACCCCAAAAAGCTGGAGGAAAACATAAAAAGATGAGCAATCTATGCATGGATTTCAATTTTTCTGCACCAGAAATGAATATTCAGATGACCACAACGAAGCCAGGATGAACAAAATCAGAACCTTCTCATGTTTGCAAGTGGACTGACTGAGAGCTTTCTACTGGGCCGATGTCCAAGCAAAGCAGGGCTTCGGGTATCTGCGAACGCCTCCAGACCCATGCAGGATTTTGCAAGCGTGAGCATCATCCCAGGGAAGAACCATGCACAGGTTCACGACAGGGAGCTGTGACCACCAGGCAGTAAGGGTGGTGGGGACGGACTGCCAGGCCCTACCTCCAGTGGCAGGTTCCACGCGATGTACACGTGAGACTTGTAGTCGTCCATCCAGACCTCGGCCACCCGGAGGGCGTTCCTCTTGGTGTAGAAGCCGATGTTGCTGTTGTATGGCTTCTTCTTGCGCTCGATGTGGGCCACCCGTGAGCAAGGCAGGACCTCCATGCTGCCTCCGCACAGCCACACCTGGGGGCACAGACAGACACGAGGGTTCAGCCAACTCGCCTTGGGTGAGGGATAGCACAGGGAATGTCAGGATCGGTTTGTTCTCGCAGTGCAGCATGGTGTAATCTGACTTAAACACACAAGAAGAACAGTTTAAGAACACTGTTGGTCCACTCCCCAAATAGCTGTAATACCCAGAGCTGGACCAGGCCAAAGCCAGGAGCTAGCAATTCCATCCAGGTCTCCCATAGCAAGAATCCAGGCACTTGGGCCATCTTGTGCTGCCTTCCCACGTTCATTAACAGCGAGTTGATAGTAGTAAGAAGAGCAGCCGGGACTGGAATCAGCCCTCTGACACAGGATGCCAGGGTCATAAGCAGCAGCTTAACCAGCTGTGCCAACACTGGCCCTGACACTGAACCTCTTAAACAAGAGGGAGATGGTGTTGTGGGGCTTCGCACAGGTGTTTCAGAAGGCCTAGCCCGGGTGGCAGGGATAGTGGCTTCCTACCCTGGGTTCTGCAGTGTGGACCAACACAGAGCCGCCGTGCTCTTTTGGAAAGGGGCAGGAGGCTTTCACACTGCTGGGAGTCTTGAGGACATACTGATCTCTTGGGGCCAGCAAGCCCAGCGTGAATCGCAAGGGGCAGCGTTGGCTCGAGGGATCCCGCAGTGACATCATCAGTGCCCGAGTGCATGCCTGCTTTCATCCCACCTGCCCAGCCTCCGTCTACAGCTCAGTCTGCCACCTCCAGTGACACAGACTGCCTTTGGAGTCCCAAGGGTGAGCAACCAGCAGCAGATTCGGTGAGACTGAAAATGACACCAGTGGGCAGCTCGAGCTGCAAAGCACTCTGGGAACACCCGAGAGACGCAGCAGCTCAAAGCTACAATACACGGAAAGGAAGAGGAAATACATGCACACCAACGACCTCATTAAACCCTTACAGAAGAGGAAACGGAGGGTGAGAGAGGTGGAGGAAGTTGCTCAAAAAGGGGGGAGCTTGAACCCCAGCATCAGCCTCACAGGACAGCAGCAGGCCAGTCCTCACTACTCCTGCAGTCCAAGAGGGCGGGGTGACAGCCCATGGGCCTGCAGCATTCCTTAGCTCCATGGAGAGGGGTGGGGACCTGTAAGAGACAGAGCCTTGTGGAAAGTGATTAAGTCATTAGGGGCATTGCTCTCAGCATGGACAAGTGCAGAGGTGACAGAAGTTGTGGCACAGTGCCACACCGGCACCCCCAGAGTGCCAGTTGGAGTCCCAGTTCTTCCACCCAAGCAGTTGGGTCCCTGCACCCACGTGAGAGATCAGGATGGAGTTCTGGGCTCCCAGCTTTGGCCTGGTCCAGCCATTTGGGGAGTGAGACAGCTGAGGGAAGACGCCCTCTCTCTTTCTCTCTCTGCCTTTCAAATAAATAAATGGATTAAAAGAATTTAATGTTTTTATAATTTAATTCAAATAAATAAGTGGATTAAATGGATTTAAAAGAACGGATTAATGTAGTTCTCGTGGGACCTTGGTTAGTTCTCTCGAGTAAGTCATTATCGCGCTAAGCCCACCCCCATGCATTTGCCCTCTCCTGCAACATGGCTGTGTTCTTTTTTGTTTCTCTGCCACCACGTGACACAGTCAATAGGGCCCTCATCAGAGGCTGAACAAAGAAATTTGCTTAATTCTGGAGTTTCAATCTTCAATGCTAAGAGCTAAATACACCTTGGGGACTTTGTTGTAAATGACAGACAATGGACAAGCTGTGTAGAGTTGAGGGGATAGACAGGGTCTACCCTTGGCAAGGGCTTCTGGGCTGTGTTCAGGAAATCGGTCTTTGTTCTACCACAAAGGCACTGAAGGACTGGGGTTTGAAAAGCCTGTAGTGTAGAAAACAGATCAGCAGCAAGAAGGGAGAAGTCAGTAGGTCTGGCTGGGAAAAACAATAGAAAGAGACACTGGATGGATTTATCAATTTATTTGAAACAGAAAGAAAGGGACAGACACAGAGAGAGCAAGCACTCCATCCTCTGGTTCACTCTCCAAATGTCTGCAATGGCCAGGGCTGGGCCAAGGCCAAAGCTAGCCAGAGAAGGCCATCCAGGTCTCCTATCTGGGTGGCGAGAACCCAGTGACCTGAGCCTTCACAGCTGCCTCTCAGGGGCTACATTAGCAGGAAGCTGGAATCAGCAGAAGGAGTGAGAAGTGGAACTCAGATACTCTGATGTAGGATGTGGGCATTTTACTGGGCCCCCCTGACCCCAAGGCCAAACACCCCCACCAAGAGATTTTTTTTAAGATTTATTTATTTACTTGAAAGTCAAAGTTATATATAGAGAGAAGGAGAGGCAGAGAGAGAGAGAGAGTGAGCGAGAGAGAGGTGTTCCATCTGTTGGTTCACTCCCCAGTTGGCCACAACGGCTAGAGCTATGCCTATCCAAAGCCAGGAGCCAGGAGCTTTTTCCAGGTCTCCCAAACAGGTGCAGGGACCCAAAGACATGGGCCATCTTCTACTGCTTTCCCAGGTCACAGCAGAGAGCTGGATCGGAAGTGGAGCAGCCGGGACTTGAACCAGCGCCCATATGGGATGCTGGCACTGAAGGCGACAGCTTTACCTGCTATACCACAACACTGGCTCTCCCTTCAAGAGATTTTTAAAAGGCAAAATCATCAGGAATGGATTGGATGTGGCTGGCAGAGAGAAGGGTTGAGAATGACTCCCATCATCAAACAAGGCCAAAGTGGGCATTTCCAGAACTGGACATCACCTGGTTCATGGGCTCCAGGGGCAATTTTGATGTTTCCCCCAAAGTCCTTCCTTCAAGGGTTGGAGGGAAAATCTGGCATGGCTCATAGGTTCCCAAACCTGGTCGTGTCTCCACATCACCAAGGGAGCTCTCTAGAGTGACCAATGTCTGGAGCCGCCCCAGACCCAGGAACCCCACTCCTGGGGTACAAAGCTGAGACATTTGCAGGTGGCACACAGTTCCCCTTGTGTGATGTGATGTGATAGCTACCTCGGGGAAACCACAAACCTGGAAGACTTTTAGTATCTTTTCCAGGGCTGGAAGTTCATGACTCTGTTTTTGTTGTTGTTGTTGCTGTTTTTTGACAGGCAGAGTGGACAGTGAGAGAGAGAGAGACAGAGAGAAAGGTCTTCCTTTTGCCGTTGGTTCACCCTCCAATGGCCGCCGCAGCCGGCGTGCTGCAGCCGGCACACCATGCTGATCCAAAGCCAGGAGCCAGGTGGGTCTCCTGGTCTACCATGGGGTGCAGGGCCCAAGCACTTGGGCCATCCTCCACTGCACTCCCGGGCCACAGCAGAGAGCTGGCCTGGAAGAGGGGGCAACCGGGACAGAATCTGGTGCCCCGACCGGGACTAGAACCCGGTGTGCCGGCAGCATAGGCGGAGGATTAGCCTGTTGAGCCACGGCGCCGGCCATGACTCTGTTTTATAGAGGCCTGTTTTATATGCCCTGCCAATGCCTACACAGCTGGATGAAGGTTCCGGGGTCTTCTGGAAGATGCATGGGCATCCGATGATCTAGGTACTGCACTTCCCTGGCCACATTCTCTGCTGGGTCTCTGTCACCAAGAGCCGGGGAGGAAAGTGAGGGAGACTGAGGCTGCCACCTTGGTGGAAGTGAGGAGAGGGGTGGAAGAGGCCAAAAAGCGAATGCCAATGCTACTGGCTTGTTGATGGTGACCATTCTCTCAGACTGTGGGCTCTAGACATTTTTGATCTGTTCAAAATTGTAAAGGGCACCCTCTCTAGTATGTTCACTGTATTTTTTTTTTGACAAGCAGAGTGGACAGTGTGAGAGAGAGAGAGACAGAGAGAAAGGTCTTCCTTTGCCGTTGGTTCACCCTCCTATGGCCGCCGCGGCCGGCGCGCTGCGGCTGGCGCACCACACTGATCCGAAGGCCGGAGCCAGGTACTTCTCCTGGTCTCCCATGGGGTGCAGGGCCCAAGCACTTGGGCCATCCTCCACTGCACTCCCTGGCCACAGCAGAGAGCTGGCCTGGAAGAGGAGCAACCAGGACAGAATCCAGCGCCCCGACTGGGACTAGAACCCGGTGTGCCGGCGCTGCAAGGCGGAGGATTAGCCTACTGATCTGCAGCGCCGGCCCCACTGTACATTTTTAAATTTTTTTTTTTTTTATTTTAAAGGCAGAGTTACAGCAAGAGAGGCAGAGAGCAAGAAAGAGCAAGATCTTCCATCTAAATGGCCGGAACCAGGCTGACCCAAAGCCAGAAGCCAGGAGATTCTTCCTGGTCTCCTACATGGGTGCAGGGGTTCAAGCACTTGGGCCATCTTCCATTGCTTTCCCAGGTGCATTAACAGGGAGCTGTATCAGAAGTGGAGCAGGGTCGGCGCCGCGGCTCAATAGGCTAATCCTCTGCCTTGAGACGCCGGCACACCGGTTTCTAGTCCCGGTCGGGGCACCGGATTCTGTCCCGGTTGCCCCTCTTCCAGGCCAGCTCTCTGCTGTGGCCCGGGAGTGCAGTGGAGGATGGCCCAAGCGCTTGGGCCCTGCACCCCATGGGAGACCAGGAGAAGCACCTGGCTCTTGCCTTCGGATCGGTGCGGTGTGCCGGCCGCGGTGGCCATTGGAGGGTGAACCAACAGCAAAGGAAGACCTTTCTCTCTGTCTCTCCCTCTCTCTCACTGTCCACTCTGCCTGTAAAAAAAAAAAAAAAAAAAAAAAAAAAAAGTGGAGCAGCCAGGACTTGAACCGGCGCCCCCATGGGGTGTCGACCTTGCAAGCAGTGGCTTTACCCACTACACCACAGTGCTGTGCTGGCCCCATGTTTTACTCCTTTTTAAATCATGGCATACACTACTATGCCATTGACATTCTGTGTCTTTGAGAGATTACCTCTAGCAGCCTCTATAGATGGTGAAATCCGTGGGTGCTCAAGTTCTTTATGGAAAATGGTGTAGTGTTTGCATAGAATCTACACATATCATCCCATACACTTTACATCATCTCTAGGTGGTGGATAATACCTAATGCAATGGAAATGCTATGTAAACAGCTGTTCTACTGTATTGGTTAGGGAATCATGACAAAGAAAAAAAAAGTCTGTACGTGTTCAGTACAGACACAAAGTAAAAATGCATGCACTTTCAGGGCTGGTGTTATGGTGTACTGGGTAAAGCTGCCCCCTGCAGTGCCAGCATCCCATATGGGTGCTGGTTCAAGTCCCAGCTGCTCCACTTCTGATCCTGCTATGGCCTGGGAAAGCAGTAGAAGATGGCCCAAGTCCTTGGGCCCCTGCACCCACATGGGAGACCCAGAGGAGGCTCCTGGCTCCTGGCTTTGAATCAGTTCAGATCCAGCTGTTGCGGCCAGTGGGGGAGTGAACCAGCGGATGGAAGACCTCTCTCTCTCTCTTTGCCTCTCCTCTCTCTGTATAACTCTGACCTTCAAGTAAACAAATAAATCTTAAAAAAAAAAATACATACACTTTCCATCCAGAGACAGAACCTTTGGTTCTTGCATTTCACGTGGAAAAAGTATCAGGGATACAGAAACTCAAAAACTATATAAAAATATAAGCACTAAAATATTCCTCTTGTACCCTCCATGGGTGTTCTAGTGAACCCCACTTTGGAAACCACAGTTCTAAGGGTAAGTGGCGGGGTGGGGAGGTCTCACCTACTTTCACAGAATTCTAATAGTCAAGGTACGGTCTTAATCCATGAGGTTCAGAGACCAGCTGCTTCTCCAATCAGCAGGAAGCATCACTCAGGAGCTAAGTAGATTTTTAGCTGAAGTAATACAGTGAGAGCGTTCGGCTGTGTCACCTGACTGTGAATGAGGGCAGGATTACGGGAAATCCACTTTGCTGGAGATCTTCACCACCCTGCTTGGGATGATTCTCGAAAGAATCTGGATGCTGGTATAGGGGGCGCCCCATGGAGCCTCCCTCCCCATGCCCTGGTGACTGGTAAACCAGAGAGCAACACAGACGCCTTCGTCAGCACTCCCCCACCTCTACCCCAGCCACCGGCCAATCCATCACCAAGTCCCACCATGACACTCCCTAACCGTGGCTCAACTCCATCTTCTTCCCTCCTTATGCACTGTGACCCCCCAGACTGCTCCTTCCCCCACCGTCAGCCTGGCCCAAGCTCCCACCATTGGTCATCCAGACCATGGCCACCACCTCCTCCATCCAGACTCCACCCAATGTGACCTCCACTCAGAGCCTGGCTCATGCCACGCCCCAGTGCCACACTGGCTCTCACCGCTCTGAAAACAAAGCCCAGACCTTCATGTGGACCTCAAGGCCTTGAAGCAGCTTCCCTCTTCCAACCCCAGACCATGCTCTGCAGCGACTCCAACCCCACCAGCCTTCTCATCCTTCCACGGGCCACACTGCTGCCTGGGTTACCCTCTCCCAACCTGCCTCAGACTCCAGCCTTAAGCTCCACCATCACTTCCGCAGGGGAAGCCCCAGAGGAAACCAAAGCCTCCCAGCTGCATATCACAGCTGTAAGTTCTAAGTTTTATTTTATTTATTTGAAAGGCAGAATTACAGAGAGAGAGAGAGAGAGAGAGAGGTGTGTGTGTGTGTGTATTTTGGAGAGAGTGGGGAGAGAGAGAGAGAGAGAGAGAGAGAGAGAGAGAGAGAGAGAGAAAGCGCTTCCATCAGTTAGTCCATTCTCCAAATGGTCGCAATGGCAAAGGCTGGGCCAGATCAAAGCCAGGAGCCAGGAGCTGCTTCTGGGTCTCCCACGAGGGTGGCAGGGACACAAGCACTGGGGAATCTTCCACTGCTTTCCTAGGCCATGAGCAGAGAGCTGGACTGGAAGTGGAGCAGCCAGGACTCGAACTGGAGCCCATGGGGATGTTGGCGTTGCAGGCAGCGGCTTTACCCACCATGCCACACAGCTGTGGTTTTGCGAGTGTGTTGGGACGTGGGTGTGTGAATGTAGGTGGGGGGAGGCAAGTGGTATGGGGCATGCCTGGAGTTGTGTGAAGAGGCACTGCAGAGAGCAACAAGGGAGTTCAGGTCGCAACTGGGCCATCACCACCAGCAAGACTTGAGTCTGCAAGAGCATCAGAGAGGCTGTGGAACATTCGCTGGCAAACCGTCCAGTGGATCACAGAGAAGATGCAAAGTAAGGAGTGAGGTGGCTCAGAGGACCACAGGCTGGGGTGGCCCTTAGGTCTGGCTGAAGAGGGGGACCTGGTGGGCTGTGGCTCTATTTATTTTCAAACATAAAGAAAAAGTGCAGGGTACCTTCCGTGGTTGTTAGTAGTGTACTCACTATTGTGCAACCATCACCACAATCCAACTTAAACACTTTTTAAAAAATATTTATTTATTTGAGAGGTTACAGACAGTGAGAGAAAGAGACAGAGAGAAAGGTCTTCCTTCCACTGGCTCACTCCCCAAATGGCTGCTACGGCTGGAGCTGAGTCAATCCAAAGCCAGGAACCAGGAACTTCTTCCAGGTCTCCCATGCGGGTGCAGGGGCTCAAGGACTTGGGCCATGTTCTTCTGCTTTCTCAGGCCAGAGCAGAGAGCTGGATTGGAAGTGGAGCAGCCAGGACTAGAACCGGCACCCATATGGGATGCTGGCACTGCAGGCGGAGGATTAACCCACTGTGCCACAGCACCGGCCCCTAGACACTTTTCATCCTCTGATTAGAAACCCCATACCAGTCACATCCCAGTGTCCTTCTCTTCTCCCTGCCCCCACACCCCAGCCCTAGGCAATCGCTAATCCACTTCATTTCTACATGTTTGCTGTTTCTGGATATTTCCTCAAAGAGGCATCATCCAGTAAGTGTTTCTTGCACTTAGCGCAATGTCTTCTTTTTAAATGTCTATTTATTTTCATCTACTTAAAAGTGGGGGTGGAGAGGGAGAGGGAGAGAGAGAGGGAGAGGGAGAGGGAGAGGGAGAGGGAGAGGGAGAGGGAGAGGGAGAGGGAGAGGGAGAGGGAGAGGGAGAGAGAGACCATGCTCTTATTTGCTGGTTCATTCTCAGCTCTTTCCTTTTATTTTCTCTTTTTCTTTTATTGACAGGCAGAGTGGACAGTGAGAGAGAGAGAGAGACAGAGAGAAAGGTCTTCCTTTGCCATTGGTTCACCCTCCAATGGCCGCTGCGGCCGGCGCGCTGTGACCGGCGCATCACGCTGATCCGAAGGCAGGAGCCAGGTGCTTCTCCTGGTCTCCCATGGGGTGCAGGGCCCAAGGACTTGGGCCATTCTCCACCGCACTCCCTGGCCACAGCAGAGAGCTGGCCTGGAAGAGGGGGCAACCGGGACAGAATCCAGCGCCCCGACTGGGACTAGAACCAGGGGTGCTGGCGCCGCAAGGCGGAGGATTAGCCTATTGAGCAGCAGCACTGGCCCAGTTCTTTCTTTGTAAGATGGAGTTGTACCATGCACCTGCCTCCACTGTAGAGCCACCATGAGGGCCGTTTGAGATGAAAGACCCAGCCAGAGTCCTCCAGAGGTAGACCAGCAACACGGTCGCTGGTTCACACTGCAGGTTGCCTGCTCCCAGCATGGACTTCACCCTTTAGCAGATGGCCTTGGCCAGTTTCTCCTACCTAGGTCTTCATGACCTGCTGTGTACAGCGATGAATCACAACAGCCCTGGCTGGCCTGTTAGCGCTGTTGGGAGGTTCACTGTGGATGAGAAACACATCAAACACTTGGAGCCACACACTGCCGACAGGTGGCTCTGAAAACATGGCGTCTGTGTTGTCATGGTAACCAGACTCCAAGGATCCAGCACTAGATTTCCCACCCATGTCTTCCGTAGGATCACAGCATCATCCGAGGACAGGAAGGGCTGGAGATTTCTAGAAGGTTTCTCCCTGATCAGGCACTGGGTATGTGGGTGGGACTGGTGTCCTGGCTGAGGGCCCAGGCATGGGCAGGGAAGTACAGGTGGAGACTCTGCCTTCAGGGCCCACCAGTGTGCCCCACAGATGGTTCCTTGGTCATCCGCTCCCTGCACAAGCCCAGGTAGAGGAACCTCCACTCATGAGGTCTATCATTGGACTTCAAGCAGTTCAGGGAAAATGCAATTAAAAGATAAGCTTATTTGGCGAGCGCCATGGCTCACTAGGCTAATCCTCCGCCTGTGGCACCGGCACACCGGGTTCTAGTCCTGGTTGGGGTGCCAGATTCTGTCCCGGTTGCCCCTCTTCCAGGCCAGCTCTCTGCTGTGGCCCGGGAGTGCAGTGGAGGATGGCCCAAGTCCTTGGGCCCCTGCACTCATGTGGGAGACCTGGAAGAAGCTCCTAGCTCCTGGCTTCGGATCGGCGCAGCTCCCGCCATTGCGGCCATCTGGGGAGTGAACCAACAGAAGGAACACCTTTCTCTCTGTCTCTCCCTCTCACTGTCTGTAACTCTATCTCTCAAGTAAATAAATAAAATCTTAAAAAAAAAACAACTTCCTGTGTATGAGTGAAGTTGAGTATCTTTCATTTGATGATTCTATATGGGCCTTGCTTATTTTCCTGCTCAACTATTGTCTTTTACTGTTATTTATTGTTGTTGCTGTGGTTATTATTGTGGAAGTCTTCATTTATAAGCCTTTGGTTATAATGCGAATTAAAATATTACAAATTAAAAACATGCTATGTCAAAATAAAAAAACAAAATTAAGTTTTTAAGAAGATAGGATTGTTTTGGTTGCCAGTGGAATTGAAAGCATCTATATGAGGGGTCTTCGTAAAGTTCATGGAAATTCTGTGTTTATGAAACACCTTGTGCATGGACTTCAAATTTCAGTGCATCAAAATTCCACTTTCCACAGACTTTTGGATGAATCCTCATAGCAGGATGCCACTGGCAACCACGGATGCCCCATCCCACCCATCCTGTGAGCCAACTCTGCAAGCCCGGGTCAGCCAGAAACCACGAAATGTCCAGCTCCCCAGGTGCTGCCCCACTCGCTCTGCTGTCTTGCAAACACCTCTGGTCCCTCCCCAAGGATGTGTGGCTTTGCTCCCTCTGAGCGTGACCAACCCTGTGACTCCCAAGGGACAGGATGCCAAGGGAGTTGACAGGTCAGCCAGAAAGGAGTATGGGAGATACAAGCTTGTGGGTGACGGTCTCCCATCCACTTCCAGCAAACTTTCTTCCTGGTTACACAAGCCCATAGCACTCAGACAGCAAGAGATCTCGCTGACATCTCTCAAGAAGCAAAGAGGCAGTTTTCACTGCGATTTATCGTGTAGATGTGCACCACAGGAGAAACAATTCATTTGTGAAAATGCCACCACTACACATTATGTGTTCCAATGATATAGCAGGCAAACCTGGAGACAGGTGTGTTGGTAAGACACAGAAGATTTTCTTTTTTTTCTTTTTTTTTTTTTTTTTTTTTGACAGGCAGAGTGGACAGTGAGAGAGAGAGAGACAGAGAGAAAGGTCTTCCTTTTGCTGTTGGTTCACCCTCCAATGGCCGCCGCAGCCGGCGCACTGCGGCCAGCGCATCGCACTGATCCGAAGCTAGGAGCCAGGTGCTTCTCCTGGTCTCCCATGTGGGTGCAGGGCCCAAGCACTTGGGCCATCCTCCACTGCACCCAGGCCACAGCAGAGAGCTGGCCTGGAAGAGGGGCAACCGGGACAGAATCCGGCGCCCCGACCGGGACTAGAACCCGGTGTGCCGGCGCCACAAGGCAGAGGATTAGCCTAGTGAGCCGCAGCGCTGGCCAAGATTTTCTTTTAAAGATTTATTTGAGAGCCGGCGCCGTGGCTCAATAGGCTAATCCTCCACCTTGCGGCGCCGGCACACCGGGTTCTAGTCCCGGTTGGGGCGCCGGATTCTGTCCCGGTTGCCCCTCTTCCAGGCCAGCTCTCTGCTATGGCCAGGGAGTGCAGTGGAGGATGGCCCAGGTGCTTGGGCCCTGCACCCCATGGGAGACCAGGAAAAGCACCTGGCTCCTGGCTCCTGCCAGGATCAGCGCGGTGCGCCGGCTGCAGCGGCGGCCATTGGAGGGTGAACCAACGGCAAAGGAAGACCTTTCTCTCTGTCTCTCTCTCTCACTGTCCACTCTGCCTGTCAAAAAAAAAAAAAAAAAAAAAAAAAAAAAAAAAAAAAAGATTTATTTGAAAGGGGGAGTTACTGATGGAGAGAGGAAGAGACAGAGAGAGAGAGGTCTTCCATTTGCTGGTTCACTCCCTAAATGGCCGCAATGACTGAAGCTTGGCCAACTCAAAGGCAGGAGCTAGGAGCTCGATCCATGTCTCCCACGTGGTTGAGTGCAAGGGCCCAAGCACTTGGGCCATCTTCTGCTGCTTTTCCCAGGCCATTAGCAGGAAGCTGGATTGGAAGTGGAACAGCCAGGACTCAAACCAGTGCCCATATGAGATGCCAACGCTGCAGACAGAGGCTTAACCTATTACTCCACAGTGCCAACCAAAAAAAAAAAAAAAAAAAAAAAACCACCAAAAAACACAAAGGATTTTTAGGGCCAAGAAATCACCGTGTATGATACTGAAACGGTAGACTCATGCCCTTATTTATTTGTCCAAGTGCACAGAATGTACAAAAGATGCCTTGTCATGCCTGGGTGACAGGTGACAGGTGCCTGGGCCATCTTGTGTTGCTTTTCCCAGGCCATTAGCAGGGAGCTGGAACAGAAATGAAGCAGCCAGGACTTGAACCAGCACCCACAGTGGATACCAGTGTTACAGATGCCGGCTTTACCTGCTGTGCCACAGTACCGGCCCCCCACCCGTGTTTTTGTGTTTTTAAGGACTTCTGGGATGACCCTTTTCCCAGAGGAACAGGTGCTTCCTGTTGAAAATCAGCAGTTTGCACCAGGCAGTGTTCCTCTGCCCCACTGGTGGGTGAGCTGACTTTTCCCTGCTGAAACACACACTCTCTCCCACTAACTGGGACAGACACATAATGGCTTGCCTCCCGAAGTCCTCTAACAAAAATTCAATTCCAATCTTCTGCTTTATTTATTACTGTGTCTCAGAAATAGGATTTACAAATATGGACCTCAAGACATATCTCAATTTAAGTACCACAATGGCGAGAACCCTTAACTACCTGGATTCTACTGCCAGTCGATGCGAGCCATTTTTCCTGATACTAGATGAGGAATTAAAATGAAGTTCGGTAAGTGACATGCGGAGAAAAGAAACGCAGAGTGAAAGCAGTTTGATTTATGGAGCTTGGGAGGGGAGAGGGGAGAGCTTGCTTCTTTTGGCTTTTGTTGATATTGCTTAAACACCAAAAAAAAAAAAATACTATGGATGTGGGAATAACAATATTGATCTAATTTCACCAGCTTAAAATTCTTCCTCCAGGGTCAGGGGGCAGCATATTAAGTCACTGCCCCCCAGAACTGTGAGTCAAAATCATCCTACTTTTTTTGTTGTTGTTGTGATTTTACAACATGGTATTGTGTTATAAGACACAGGAAACTGATGAAGCCACCAGCCTTCCTGTCCAACATGATCGCATACTCAGGACTGGTGTGTTAGAGAAACAGCCGAGAGAGTAGCTGGGATCAGACTTATTTCTGTTGGCCTCGCCCTGTGCCCCACTCCCAATCTCTTCTTTGCTCCTATCCCTCATCCCTCCCGCAGCCTCCCTCTCCCTACTCCCAGGCACCTCCCACATCTGGTTGCCTTTGCACCTGTTTCTCTCCTGCTCACTCCCTCCTTGGGACCTGCAGCCCCCGCTTAGCGGCCACGACACCTTCCCCCATCTCGGCCTTTGCAGTGCCATACACATGTACCCTAAGACCAGTGCTCCGAGCTCACTGCTGCCAGAGACAGAAAGATAATTTAGACACCAGACCCCGCGGCCAAAGTTCACAGTCTTCCCTGTTTGCTTAGTGCTTCAAGTGAGAATGCCAGCAAAGGTTTGAGAACTGTATTAAGACCTGGGTGTGCAAGCTGCCGGAAGTGGGGGGTGGCTGATAACGCTGTATTCACTCCACACCTATGCAGGCCACCCTCCTCCTCTTACCATAATTCAGTGTGAATTTTGCCTAGGATTAAAGAGGAGCTGGTAGTGTGCAATTATAGATAAATCCTGTCGAGCTCCAGAAAGAAAGCAAATGATATTTCATTCTATGTCTTCAACACCAGAAGGGCCAGGGTTTTCTGAATGTGAGCTGTGATCTGGAAGGAGGGTAGGGTGGGGACGGCTGATGTCACTTGCTGCTCCTAAGGCCCTTAGAGGTGGGCTCAGCCTTTCTGGTGCTTCAGTCCCCTAACTGAACCCAACTTGGTTAAGGATAAATACGGGGGCCGGTGCTGTGGTGTAACGGGTAAAGCTGTCACCTGTGCTGCCGACATCCCATATGGGTGCCGGTTTGAGTCCTGGCGGCTCCACTTCTGATCCAGCTCCCTGCTGTGGCCTGGGAAAGCAGTAGAAGATGGCCCTAGTCCTTGGGCCCCTGCACTTGCATGGGAGACCCAGAGGAAGCTCCTGGCTCCTGATCGGCACAGCTCCGGCTGTTGCGGCCAACTGGGGAGTGAACCATCGGATGGAAGACCTCTCTCTCTCTGCCTCTCCTTCTCTCTCTGTGTAACTCTGACTTTCAAGTAAAATAAATAAATCTTAAAAAAAGATAAATATGAAGGGACTTCAAAAATGTTCACGGAAAAATGTGGACTCTGAAAAATTACGTGTGGATCTCCATTTTTTTTTGCACCAAGATAAACTCATCTTTTTATTGAATTTTATGCAACTCTTTGGAATTCACTTTCTAAAAGACACAACTGCTTCCAGAATCAAACAGGAAGCAACATGAGGACCTATACTCTTTTTTTTTTTTTTTTTGACAGTCAAAGTGGACAGTGAGAGAGACAGAGAGAAAGGTCTCCCTTTGCCGTTGGTTCACCCTCCAATGGCCGCCGCAGCCGGTGCGCTGTGGCCGGCGCACCGCGCTGATCCGATGGCAGGAGCCAGGTGCTTCTCCTGGTCTCCCATGGGGTGCAGAGCCCAAGGACTTGGGCCATCCTCCACTGCACTCCCGGGCCACAGCAGAGAGCTGGCCTGGAAGAGGGGCAACCGGGACAGAATCCGGCGCCCCGACCGGGACTAGAACCCAGTGTGCTGGTGCCGCAAGGCGGAGGATTAGCCTAGTGAGCCACAGCGCTGGCCGAGGACCTATACTCTTTATAGCTCACCGGCAGGAAGCTGGATTGGAAGCAGAGCAGCTGGGACTTGAACCTGCTTTCAGATATGGGATGCTGGGGTCGAAGGTGGCGGCTTAACCCGCTATTGCCATGATCCTGGCCGCATCTGAACATTAGGCCTTTGATCAGGTGAGGGTCCTCATAGGAGAAGGGTTACTCCTTTGCTGAGAATGGAATGCATCTCAGTGCCCTTTATTGAGTCGAAACTCCTGGGTGATGCTCTAACTGGGCTCACGGAGTTCACTAACCAACAAACTCAACCACATACAACAACACCCACGGAAAGGGTGTGGGCAAGCCTCCGCTGGTGTCAGTTCTGGTACCTGTCCACTCTCTGGAGCTAAGACTGCAATTTAGGCACTGTAGCCTCCTGGGAACCCCACTCCCAGCCTGCCTTGCCAATGAGACTAGCCACGAGCCTCTTTCTCACCTGTGCGTCATCTGAGGGCTGCTGTGGCTGCAAAGTCAGCGTGGCATCTCCATCCACTTTCCCACTGCAGACACGTGGAGGTCACCTGTGGCAGGTGGAGGAGCCAAGGTCCCTGAGCCACCACCAGGAAGGCTGCCTGCCAGCCAACCGGGGACATCTACGATGGATGCTGATGGCACTAAGTCACTCAGGTTTGGAAGTTGGCTGGTTCCAGCAGCCACAGTGCCTTGCACCAGGCACTGTGCACCCCATAATTTGAACTATAGCAGGGAGAATTTTAAATGTACTCAGGAAGCCCACACTCTGAATGGATCCCAGGTCTGAAAGCAAAGGCACCCCCCCTCCCAAGCTTCCTCCAGCCAGTAATTAAAAAATATATTTATTTATTTGGAAATCAGAGTTTCAGACAGAGTGAGAGAGAAAGGGAGAGACAGAAAGAGAGATCTTCCATCCATTGTTTCACTCCCCAGATGGCTACAAGTTGCAAGGGCTGAGCCAGGCTGAAGCCAGGAGCCAGGAGCTTCCTCCGAGTCTCCCACATGGGAGTAGCAGGGGCTCAAGCCCTTGGGTCATCATCTGCTGCTTTTCCCAGGCCTTTAGCAGGGAGCTGGATCAGAAGAGGAGCAGCCAGGACACGAACTGGTGCCCAGATGGGATGCCGGTGGTGTTGCAGGTGGCGGCTTTACCTGCGACACCACCGCACCAGCCTCCACTCAGTAATGTTGTTTCTGTTTCTTTCCCACAAATCAATCCATTACTCAGCATCAATGAGGACTGCACATAGCCCATGTCGCTGACCCACCCCGACCCATTCATTTGTTTGCCCTGCTGGGGGGGCCCAGTTCCATGTTTGAGAGATCTGCCACAGCAGCAGCAGCCAACAATGGAGCTGATAAAGGGAAATGTCTTTTAAATTTTTAAACAGTTCTTCCTGGCGCTGTTTTGTTTCTGCTCACTTAACACGGTGTCTGGCCTATCTGCCAGGCCTGGGGTCTATTTGAACAATTTCAAAATGTCACCTGCTGCCTGCTGACTTCTGCTGCTGCAAACAGCCAGCCTCTTGGCTCCCACGGAGCCTGCTTGGTGGATTCCACGTGTGCATGCTACCCATTCACAGAAAGTTCACTCAAAAAAAAAAAAGCCACTGTGGCCAAATTCAGTCTATCTGCTCTCTGGCTCAGAGAAAACATGGAGATGGTACTGCATTATCTTCAATGCACCCCCTTTTGTAACAGAGCAGGGATGTGTGAAAGGGTTTGATAATTCTTAGAGTGCCACAGAATAGCATTGATCTTGAACTTCAGAGAGCTATCAGCTTGAGTTTCCTCCAGGGGCCACACCAGGCCTCTGTCCTGGAGGACTGGACGCATAGTCCATTCTAGTGGTTGAAGTTCACCACATCTAACTCTCTGACAGTCACCTGTACCTGTGTTTTCTCACCACCCAGCTCCTTTGAGGAGTGCCCAGGGCTTAGAAGGAAATCAAATGCTTCCTACATTGTCCTTGGACTTTGTGCCAGGTGAGGTAATGTCCCAGGGGAACCCAGAGGGGGACTGAGCCATAGAAGGTTCCAGAAGAGGTTCCATAGAGAAAAACCTTCCTTTACAAGGGTGGGGATAGTCGGTCTACGGGCCCTGTAAGGCCTATGAAATCATTTGGTCTGGCCGTGTCAAGGCAGCCACAGGTGCAACTCGAAATGCAATACATCTGCAGTAACAAATTTTTAAGTTGATCATTTTGTAGGGCCTGCGGATGATGTTAAAAATATCCCAGTGGCCCTTGGCAAGAAAACAGGTTCCCAAGCCCTGTGAGTCTAAACCCACTTAGTGGATGCAGTGGGTGAAGCTGCCACTTGAGATGGTTGTACCTCTTACCAGAGTGCCTGGGATGGAGTCTCACCTCTGCTTCCCATTCAGCTTCCTGCTAACAAGTCTGGGAGGCAGCCAACGATGGCTCATGTACTTGGGTTCCTTTCCCCCACATGGGGGACCTGGATAGAGTCCCTGGCTCTTGGCTTTGGCTAGACACAGACCAAGCTGTGGGGGCCTCCTTTAGGAGAGCAGCCAA
Source organism: Oryctolagus cuniculus (assembly GCF_964237555.1). Lineage (NCBI taxonomy): Eukaryota > Metazoa > Chordata > Mammalia > Lagomorpha > Leporidae > Oryctolagus > Oryctolagus cuniculus. The sequence goes on from NC_091450.1 coordinate 46,002,273, forward strand.
AGACCCCCTCTTTGGAAGGACAAGGATTTTGTTTAAAGTGTGTGTCCTTAAGGGAAGATCCACAGCTCTTAGTCTACACACAGCAAGGGTCCAACGAGACACTTGGCTCCATGGAGAGAGTCGGGCCAAGCAGGAGTGACATGGGACCACCTGGACTACAGGAAGATCACCTACGGGCAGCAGCCGTGTGTTCCTGGGGCCACGTTAACCCTGTCCCATGCGGGAGGGGACTGTTGATACTGAGGACACTGGCTGGGCTCTACTGTGACCTTCAGGAGAAACATTCTTTCCAGAGTTTGGAAGCCAGGGCTTGCTGTCCTCTCCTAACCACCGCTCCTGCACCTGCCTGGGAATTGAGAGTTCACTCATTCAGAAAAGCATCATGATTATCAAGGCATGGCCAAGACTAGAACGAACGATGCAGGAGATACTCTGCAAAGTGCCTTATAGTTCTTATTTTGTTTCTTTCTCACAGCAAGCCTGTAATGGACTGAAATCCCTCCGTTGACACCTCAGGGTGATGGTGTTGAAGGCGGGGAGGTCTTTGGTGGGTGATTAGGGCATGAGGGTAGAGTCTGCATGAGCTGAGTCAGGGCCCTCATGGAAGAGCAGTGAGACACCCCTTCCTGCTTCCATCACCCCTGGACACAGTGAGGGGGGCTGGGAGCCAGAAAGCCAGCCCTCACCAGACCCTCAACCTGCCTCGACCTCGGTCCAGCTTTCAGAATCTCTATTGCTTAGACGTGGTCCAGTTTAAGGAACTTTGTCAGGGCAGCCCAAGTGGACAAAGACGAAGCTTGAAGGGTAGACCTTTCTCTAACTCCCAGGTTGCCTCAGAGGTCAAGGGCTCAGGGAAGCTGGGGGAGGGGCATGCCCAGGACACACACTCACCCAGGGACGGGACCCACATCTAGCCAGGGGTCTGTCTCCCTCCCCACCTACTCCCACAGTGTAAGAAGACCCTGTCTCTCAGTGAGCCTGTCTCCCAGCAGATCCACCGACCCCCAGACTTGGAGATGTCGCTTACTGGGACACAGATCTCTGAGAAAGAGGTTCCCTAGATAAGGCACCTCTGGCCTGGGCTGGCTGCATCCAGCTCCATGGGAGAACTACTGAAAAACACACAGGTTTGGGCAGGGACCTGTGATCTGCATTCTCACACCATCAGGGAACCTATTTGTCTCAAGCCAGATAGACATCCCAAAGGCCTTGTGCCATGGACACCCTGGACGTCTGGAGATACCTGCAGAATTCCCCTCCGGATAATGTTTTCAAATGCATCGAATGCAATGAAATGCAAGGAACTGCAGAAGGAAGCAATTCCACAAAAACATAGCTATCAAGTTTTGCAACAATGTGTGCCTCTTCAACCCATTACATAACAAGATGTGGTGTGGATGTTACTGACTCATAGATTTGAGAGTAATCAGCAGACCGCCTAAATATGTGAAGGCGGCCCCAAGAACCAGAAAGTCATAGGGTACATTTTTTCACCAAGGAAGCAGAATCCTGAACACCCTCACAAACTCCCCAGAGATAAGCTGATCAAAGCTAAGGACTCCTGACTCGGGAGCTGCGGCCCATCACCATCTAAAACATTACCAATACATTGCAAGAGATTCTTGCATCATTCCACCAACACAGGTTGCCCAAGAGGTAAAAATCTAACCAACTCAAGTGCTTCATTTCCATTAGCCATGAGAAGGCTGCGTGGATGTTGCAATCCGTTCTCCTTTGCACAGAGACTGTGTTAAATGATTCATTTACAAATTGACATCCCTGGTGCAACAGCCACTACAAGAAATCCCATTCCTGCAAACCTTATGGGGGAAAATATGGCTTGATTTATTTTCTCATCGGTGTGCTGGCATTCTAAGATGGAAGTTATTTCCAGCCCCTCTTGCTTTGTTTTGCATTTATCCTAATTTTCCCAACTACATGGTTTCCAGATTGCGAGAAACGATCATCCTTATTCAGAGCAAACGGCGCCAGGGATAAATTCAGGAAAGGGGCCGCCTTCCAGCTGCAATCAACCATCCCCTCCTTCGTCCTGCCAGAACTCATCCCCCTAATAAGATCACCTGAAGCTCCCCCGGACAAAACAGTAACAGAAAGCTCCAAGTTGCAATGAGGAACAATGCCTTAGGAGCTCCAGAAAGTCAGCTGTTGGTAGCTTTTCCATATACATCGGGGATAATAGGATTTTGTGCATTTAAATAGCTCCAAGCATTCCTGTGCTTGCTGTATGCAGCTGTGCCCTGTGGTTGAGATGGGTGCTCACGATAATTCATGCCTGTGGCAGAGGTAACAAGGAGTTCAGCTTCACCTGCTGGAGCCCAGCTGTCCCCACGGTCCTGGCTGTTGCTCAAAGTCTGAGTTCCTGGAGATGAAATAGTCCCCAGCCTAGGACTCCAGTTAGCGCTCCAATACGGGAAGTGGGTGTCCCAAGCGGTGGCTTGACCTGGTGCACTGACAACACCTACCCCCCGAGTCCCCTGTAACCTTAAGAATTGCCCATATTGTGCCTACGCCCTGGCCCCATAACTTCCCTCTCCCGTCCAAATCTCACCCATCTTTCAAGGCCCAGGGAGCCTCCTCTAGGAAATCCTTCCCCCCTTCACTGGGAGACAGACAGCTTCTTTTGGTCATCTGCTACACTGTTAATATTTATGCCATTCACTTCAGCAGATGGAGTGCCCCTGTGCAGGAACAATGGATGTGGGATTCCAGCTCATAGGAGTCACACACTCCGCCTGGGGCAGAGAGATGTCCTATGATCCCTGCGTCTGCTGACCCTCACCCGTTCCCATGGTTACCTACTGGTCACATTTGAAACGTCACCCTCTGACTCCTTGTCTTCTGATTCTCTCACCTACTTCCTCCCCCTTAGCTCATTTAGAGGGAAGGTCTCAGACCAGCTGATGGCTACAATAAGACCAATTCCGAACTCATGCAGATGTTTAACCTCCGAAGTCACAAGTTCATGGTACTGAGAGCATGGAATGTTCTTTAAGAAAGACTCCTTTATATATATTTTTTATTTACAGGCAGAGTGATAGAGAGAGGGAGAGGGAAAAACTGAAAGAGACACACAGAGAGAGAGAGAGAGAGAGAGAGAGAGATCTTCTATCCACTGACTCAATACCCAAATGACCACAACAGCCAGGGTTGGACCAGGACAATGGGGTTTACCATGTGGGTGGCAGGGGCCCAAATATTTGGGCCATCTTCTGTTGCCTTCCCGGGCACATTAGCAGGGAGCTGGATTGAAAGTGGAGCAGCCAGGACTCGAACTGGCACTGCAATATGGGATGCTCCTTATCGTCCTTGGGAGAAGATCTGACTTCTATCCATGTAGCCCAGAGACCAGATCTCTGCTGACCTGCTCCTGCCTCCTACGCTGGCGACTCCTGCTCCAACCACAAAGTCAGTCCCCAGGGACCATCCTCTGTGGCCCCAGGCCCTGCCTGTGCAATTCTACCTGAGGGCAAACAGCTTCACCTTATCACTCCCACCCATCCTCCAGGTCTCTCTCAAGGCCTCCTTTTCTAGAACTTTCCCTAGCCCTGCACTGCCATCGCAGCCCCACCGACACCTCCGTCTTTCTTGGGACCACAGCATCTCCAGGCTGCCTGCCTGCTTCCCTGTTTGTGTCCTCATCAGGTCAGCCAGAGCTGCGTCTCTCCTCTTTCCCTCTCATCAGCTTCCCAGCACAGAGCGATGTCTCAGAAATCAGAGGCGTTTGTTGAATTTCAAAATATTAAGAGGGGGGATGGTCATGAGAGCCGGATCTCTGAATGGACAAGTGATTCCGTGCAGCCCACGCTGATGAGGACTGACCCTAGGGGCACCCTAGCCATTGCCATCCTCTGAAGAATAATAATTACCAGGACAGGCATTTGGCTTAAGATACGTGCATCCAGGGGCCAGCGCTGTGGCGTAGCAGGTAAAGCTGCCATCTGCAGTGCCGACATCCTATATGGGCGCCAGTTCGAGGCCTGGCTGCTCCACTTTCGATCCAGCTTTCTGCTATGGTCTGGGAAAGCAGTGGAAGATGGCCCAAGTCCTTGGGCCTCTGCACCCACATGGGAAACGCAGAGGAAGCTCCTGGCTCCTGATCGGTGCAGCTCCAGCTGTTGTGGAGTGAACCAGTGGATGGAAGACCCTGCCCCCAACACCACCCCTCTCTCTGCTTCTCCTCTCTGTGTAATTGTGACTTTCAAGTAAAATAAATAAGTCCTTTTTTTTTTTTTTTTAAGATACATGCATCCAGTATCAGAGTGCCTGGGTTCAAATCCCAGCTCTGTCCCAACTCCAGCTTGCTGCTAATGTGTCCTGGGAGGCTGCAGGCGATGCCTCAAGTAGTTGGAGCCTTATCATCCATGTGGGAGAACTGGACAGAATTTCCAGCACTTGGCTTCAGCTTAGCTCAGCCTTAGCTACTGCAGACATTTGAGGAGCAAAGCAGTAGATGGGGCCTCTCTCTATTTGTCTCTCTCTTTGCCTTTGAAAGAAAATAAATGCGCTACTAAGTAATTTTTTAAATAATAATTAGAGCAACATCGGTAGCTACGATTTTGAACAACCACTGTGCGAGGCCCCGAACAGGAACTTTATACATTACTTCATTTGTTTCTCCCAGTTATTTTATGACGTTAGTTTCATAATGTTCATTTATAAATGAAAACCCAATGCTACGGGAAGCTAACTAACTTTTTCACTGCATAGCTAATGAGTGGCAGGATGTGGGCTGTAACTCTGGATCCAGGCGTCCTTACAACCCTCCATGAGTTAGTGCCCCAAGCAAAAGGAAAATGATCCTCACTTCTCATACCGAATTGTCATCTTCCTATTCCCAGAGTTTCTCAAGCCCCCTCCCCCTAACATACATAATTTGAATGCATTTAATTTCTGGGCCTACACAGCTTGCAATTGCACAGCATACAGAAAAATGCCCTCTGCTTTGTCTTTGAGTCACTCCGTGCCGTAGGAAGGTGGGCTCCTCACCAGCCCCTGCCTCTGGCCTGGTCTCCTAGGGGTGGGTCTGAGAGCAGAGGTTTCCACCAATGGCTCCTGGGCTGTTCTCCTTCCTCTAGGCCTGCTCAGCTTCGCTCAGTGGGCCCAGCTCACAGCAAGTGGCCCAAGTCACTATGGAAAAAGAACCAGACCATGAGTAGACTTCAGATTCCCAGGGATCTGCAGCCCCTGGGGCAGAGGGTGAACTCGCACCTCCTCCCCTGCCCAAGCTGCCCAACCCCGCGGAGGAAGCAGATTGTGCTAGAAATCACATTTGCAGGAGAAAAGTGGAATTCAGTGCTGTTTGCTTCTACAAGCCATTGAGTGCCACAGGGCTGAGTGTGGCTGCCCTGGCCCAATCCTTGGTGACTGTGCCCAGGAGACTGTGCCAAAGGGGTAGACTAGCCAGAGGCCAGAGGTCTTGGGTTAGGGGGAGCAGCAAGGGCAGGGGCTGGAGCCATGGGGAGCTCTTAGAGAGCCTGAAAGGACCACCTTGGCCAGACAGCCACTCTCACAAAATCCTAAGAGCCATCATGTCGTCACCTCCTGGATGGGGCTTGTTCCTTGCATTTGTCCAATTTTGGTTACTTTCACTAACATACCTGAGAAGAGCAACTTAGGAGGGGAGGAAGGCCTATCTTGCCTTGCAGTTTGGAGGTTCACAGTTTAAGATCGGCTGGCTCCGTTGGCCTGGGATCTGGGAGAGACTGGCAGTGGTGGACGGGTACAGAGGAGCAATCACACAGAGAGCCAGGCTGCAGAGACAGGAGCTGGGCCAAACGTAGCCTAAATGACCAAGACACTCTTGAGGACAATCTTCCAAGGCCCTAAAGTGATCTGAAGACCTCCCACTGGGCCCACCTCCCAGCCACCACAATTAGATCAAGTTCACACACCAAACCATTAATCCATTAACAGTTAACGTAAGACTTTGGGGTTTAAACGTCTGCATGTGTCTGGGGAGCAGAATTCTGTTCAGTCTGAAAAAAACAGGTGGCTTTGAATAAAATGCAATAATCTGATAACGGCTGGGAAGCCCATGGCTACTCCTGAGGGCACAAAGCCAGGAAGAATCAGGCTTGGGGTTGGGACTAGGACTTCAAGTGGAGGTGGGGTCAGCTAGGATTTGCAGTGGAAGCTAAGACTTGGGGCAGGCACTAGTACGGGGTTGGGGCACGAGGTGATGGCCTGGTCGCCTGAGACCCAGGCAGCCGGGGAGAGGGGCCTGCTACCACAGGGTTCCACCATAACGCAGGTACACACTTGGAGCCAGTGCAGCAGCAGGGAGTCCCTTAGCTAAAGGCAGTGTAGGTTTCCCAGTTCTGCCTGGAGATGCCAATCACCTAACTGAGAAAATACTGCAAAATATTACAAGGATGCTTCTTGGATTGTGTAGCCCATACTGCAACAGGTAGTCTGGCTATCCTGCCTGTTGCTTCCTTGAAAGCACAGGGTAGCCAGCAACAACAAAGAAGGCACTAAGCACACCCCTTAGATGACAGTCTGTGTTGCAGCCCCTACCTGACCTGCTCGCTCTGTCTGCTCTGGCAAATTCTTGCACCATGCACCTCCCAAAGACAAGCTTCCCTCCATGGCTCCGCCTTGCCCAGGCCTGGCTGAACACACAGCTGCAGCAGAAAGCAACAATGGGCTTTTTTATTCTTCCCCTTTGGTGCCTGCACCTGCCCAGCCAGTTGTACCCCGCACTGGCCATCAGCTCGTAAGGATGTGTTCTCCTGACTCACTTCCTGTCTGGTGTTTCCAGGCAAGCGAGTCATGAGCAGCCCAGAAGCTGGGGAACTTCAAGAACAAATGCAACCAAACAAACGCTCTGAGACTCCCCTGGGGGCTTTCAGCGGGCAATGAGGCATGGGATGTGCAGATTAGCAGACAGAACAGCCGATCCTCCCAAATAAATAAATAATAAGGCGGTAAACACATGCCGCTTTCCTTTCCAAACCACTTTCCCCTTGACTGCTTGCTGCCTGGTTAGAGAACACCGCCCCCGATTCAGACCGATTCTTGGGGAACCCCCCAAATGCATCAGCTGACGGGTGGGCTATCCTGGTCCTCAGGACAAATGGTCTGGCCCAGTCTGCCTTGCTTTGAAGACCCCTCTTTATGATGTGACCTCTGCACATGGCTCAAGGGTGGCAGGGGCTATGTCGGTTTTGTTCGCTGCCACATTCCCAGTGAACAGCATTTGAAGTGACCCTGAAACTCAGGAATTGAGAGAAATAATAGTTTGATGCGATATTTTTTTTTAATTTATTTTTTTGACAGGCAGAGTGGACAGAGAGAGAGAGACAGAGAGAAAGGTCTTCCTTTGCCGTTGGTTCACCCTCCAATGGCCGCTGCGGCCGGCGCACCGGGCTGATCCGATGGCAGGAGCCAGGTACTTAAGAACGCCAAAAATCCGTGATAAGGAAAAGGCAACTTCTGTTTCAGTCTATTTTCTTTTACTCTCACTGAACGCCATAGACTAGGGCAGGCATCTAGTGCACTACTTAAGACACTGCTTGGTTGGGGCTGGCGCCGCCTGCAGTGCCGGCATCCCATATGTATGCTGGTTTGAGTCCTGGCTGCTCCGCTTCCTATCCAGCTCTCTGTTATGGCCTGGGAAAGCAAAGCAGTGGAGGATGGCCCAAGTGTTTGCAGACCTGGAGGAAGCTCCTGGCTTCAGATGGGCTCAGCTCTGGCCTTTGCAGTCATTTGGGGAGTGAACCAGCAGATGGAGGACCTCTCTCTCTCTCTCTCTCTCTCTCTGGCTCTGCCTTTCAAAAAAAAAAAAAAAAAAAAAACCTTAAAAAAAAGACTCTGGCTACAAGAGCACCTGGTTCGATTCCCAGCCTCACTTCCCATCCAGCTTTCTGCTAATGGGCAGTCTGAGAGGTAGCAGGTGATGGCTCAAGTAGTTGGGTACCTGCCACTCACACGGGCGACCCGAAGTGAATTCTTGGATCCTGGCTTTGGCTCAAACCATCCCCAGCTATTTGGGTGGGTGGGTGGGTGGGGGACATCTGAGGAGTGACCTAGCAGGTAGGTGATGTCTCTGGCTTTCAAATACATACCAATGGCTGGATAATCGACAAAGAAAAGAGGTTTATTTAGCTCGTGCTTATGGTGGGCTACAAGTGAGACACTGTAGCTAATGAGTGAGACAGAGCAAGCTGCTGACTCAGGTCTCTCTTCTTCTTAAGTCATCGTAGGGGCCCCACTCCTACCACCTCATCAGATCCTAATCACCTCCCAAAGACCCCGCCTCCAGACACCATTCACTCTGGGCCCTAAGTTTTCAATCTATGAACTCTAGAGGACACACTCAAACCACAACAGGCTCCCTCCCCTAAGCCTGCCCTAGCCTTGGCCCAGAGACAAGTTCCCACCAAGGTTCTCACTTGCTGCAACTCTGACGATAGGAGGAGACTTCTAAAAGTTCATGGAGGGGCCGGCGTCGTGGCATAATGGGTAAAGCCACTGCCTGCAGTGCTGACATCCTATATGGGCGCCGGTTCAAGTCCCGGCTGCTGCTTCTGATCCAGCTCTTTGCTATGGCCTGGGATAGCAGTAGACGATGGCTTAAATGCCTGGGCCCCTGCACCCGTGTGGGAGACCCAGAAGAAGCTCCTGGCTCCTGGCTTCAAATTGGCTCAGTTCCAGACATTGCAGCCAAGTGGGGAGTGAACCAGTGAATGGAAGACCTCTCTCTCTCTCTCTCTGCCTCTCTGTAACTCTGCCTTTCAAATAAATAAATAAATCTTTAAAAAAATGGTTCATGGAAAATGGAATTCAAAGGTATGTTTTTAGTGGGGAAAAATCTGTAGAATCCATGCATAGCTTTTTCGGGGCATGCATTCCACGAGCGTTTTTGAGCCTCCTTCTGTTGTCTACATCTAGTAAGGTGCCAGGTTCTCTCCTCCACCTCAACCCATCATGCACAGACCCACACGTGCATTCAGGTGTGAGCGAATGGTGCTGTGCTCCTGAGCCTGGCCATAAACATCACTCCACTGACCCTAAGCCTGGATGAGAACCTCTTGTGAGCACCCTCACCCCATCAGAGGCCCCAACCACTGCCTCCCCTTCTCAGAGGGCTGGGACTGGGTCTTCGTCAATCTTTGCAAATGCCTGGCACACTGCAGAAGCCTGGTCCACTCAGACGAATGAATGCATAGATGACTCTGATTTAGGGCAGCTCCCAGTGTCCCAGTCCCACCTAACAGGTCGCCCCCTATCACCTTGCTTACCATTGCCAGACAATGTTGTCCCCTAGACAAGTGCTTCAGACGCAGAGACAAAGTATCTGCAGATACCAATCTCTCACCCTTGGCTTCAGGAGTCCTTACTCTTTCTTTATGATTGCTAATGCACCAGTTACTAATAGTAACTCATTGAATTGTGGCAACTGGCCCAGCGAAAATCCTCCAATTATTAACGTTGTGATGGCTGGAATTTTTCTCAGAGGGAGAACCACTGCCCACAGGTGGCCCAAGACTTAATGGAGTCCGTTTTCCCATCCTAAAGAGCACAGAATCGCTGACCAATCGAGGAAGGCCAGGACTGCCCATCGGGAGCCTGGACACACGCTGAACACACACCGCCCATCCCCCCAGCTTTGAACTAGAAGCTTCGCTGTCTCTGCTCCTTTGGGGAGTCTGGGACTGAGGGTTCACTACCCAGCTCCTTGCTCCCTCCTTCCCTCCCTCCCTTCTTTCCTTCCTTCCTTCTCCAGATTCTTTTAAGCATCCCTCTTGGATAAGGTGTCCAGGAGTTACATCCTTGGCTGTGGCTGTAACTATTCTTCTTCTTCTTCTTTTTTTTTTTTTTTTTTGACAGGCAGAGTGGACAGTGAGAGAGAGAGAGACAGAGAGAAAGGTCTTCCTTTTGCTGTTGGTTCACCCTCCAATGGCTGATGCGGCCAGCGCACTGCGCTGATCCGATGGCAGGAGCCAGGTGCTTCTCCTGGTCTCCCATGGGATGCAGGGCCCAAGCACTTGGGCCATCCTCCACTGCACTCCCAGGCCACAGCAGAGAGCTGGCCTGGAAGAGGGGTAACCGGGACAGAATCCGGCGCCCCAACCGGGACTAGAACCAGGTGTGCCGGAGCCACAAGGCGGAGGATTAGCCTAGTGAACCGCAGCACCGGCCGTTTCTACTCTTCTCGAAGGTCTGCCACCAGCCTCTTGTCTGTCTGCGTCCATCCCCCACTCTCTCTCACCTGGACAATCACCAACCTTCCCTACTTGGGCCCTGCTCTCGCTCCACTGCACTGGAATCCCCATGGAGCAAGGAGGGGGTCCTCTGAGAACATAAATCGAATCACGTATGTATGCATCCCGGTTCTGCAGAGAGACACAACCAACAGACTATGCTTATTCATTGTGAGGGATTGGCGCAGGACGCCATGATCTTCTGTCTGCAGAGCCAGGAGAACCAGTGATGGGATGCAGTCTGAGTCCAGAGCCCCGGGAGTGGACAGTGTCGAGTCCAGGAGGAGAGAAACTGAGATGCCCGCTGCTAGTTAGGCAGGTCCAGAGGAGGGATTTACTCTTTTATTCCATCTTTCGCTCTACTCTGGACCTCAACAGATCGGACCAAGCCCACCCAACTGGGGAGGCCCACCTGCTTCACTAGGTCCACCTTTCCATACACTAATGCTCATCTTCTCCAGAAACACCCTCTCAGGCACCCAGAACTCATGCTTAACCTGAGCACTCCACGGCCAGTCAAGGGTGACATACAAAATTAACCATCACAGGGTCACGCCCTGTGCGTGCTTAATTTCAGGGGAAGTAGAGAGGGAGCTGGATCGCAATAAATAAAGCTCGAAGAATCTCTTTCATAATTTCTGAGTAGCCCTGCGTTATGACTCCACCCCCTTACCTGTATTTCCCATGATGCATCTCTGTCTGATCCCAGACCAGGGAGGAAGCAGTTACCATGACAGCCACATGGAAGTCAAGCTCCACGCGAAGGTGCAATGATGCTCCCAGAAAACCCCACTCATACTTGGACCACAAGTCAAGATACCATGGTCATAATGTGCTCACACCCCTCTACAGGTTGCCACACCAACTCAGGGTGCACACCAAGGCCCAGTAGTGGTGCACTGTCCCCCAGCCTTCCTGTCCTACCTCTTCTCAGCCTCACTTTCACGCCAGCCACACCGGCCTCTCACGGTTCCTCAGCCGGGCCCCAGCTTGTTCTTGCCGAGGGACCCCTGCACCTGCTGTGTGTTCTGCGTGGAACGCTCTTCCCATGACCAAGATCTTTGTGCCTTAAACACTTCCTTGCCCAGAAATGTTCCCTGTCCGCAGGATCCAAAATAGTGTCCCACCCCCCTCCCAATAGAGATTACTCCTTATTCCAGGTTATATATGTATTTCCTATTGTCTGTGACATGAGGAAGGAACTGTATCTGTTTTCTTCACATCTATGTTCCCAGTGCTGGAACAAGGCCTGGTACATAGTAAGTGCTCAATGAATTATAGCTCAATAAATCGATACATTGAAAGACTTCACAAGAATTCCTGCAAACCTGCATCTTGGGAGGCAGTAGGTGATGGCCCAAGGACCTGGGTCCCTGTCACCCATGCGGGAGACCTGGATTGAGTTCTAAGCTCTTGGCTTTGGCCTGGCCCAGCCCAGGCTTTTGTAAGCATTTGGGAGAGTAAACCAGTGGACAGAAAATCTTTTTCTCTGTGAGTGTGTGTCTGTGTCTTTTTAAGATTCTTTTATTTATTTGAAAGTGAGAGTTACAGAGAGAGAGAGAGAGGGGAGAGAGAGAGAGAGGTCTTTCATCTGCTGGTACATTTCCCAGATGGCCGCAATGGCCGGAGCTGCGCTGATCCAAAGCCAGGAGCCAGGAGCTTCTTCTGGGTCTCCCACGAGGGTGCAGGGGCCCAAGTACTGCTTTCCCAGGACACAGCAGAGAGCAGGATGGGAAGAGGAGCAGCCGGGTTTTGAACCAGTGTCCATATGGGATGCTGGCACTTCAGGCCAGGGCGTAAACCCGCTACACCAGAGCTTCGGCCCCTGTCTCTGTGTCTTTCAAATGAAAAGCAGAAAAAAAGAAAAAAAAAAGGGCCAGGGGCCAGAAAATTAACCCAGGCCTCTCATGTGGATGGTAGGAACCCCCAATTACTTGAGCCATGAACCCAATTACTTGAGCAATTCCCACTACTTCCTAGAGTTGGTTTTAGCAGGAAGCTGGAGTTAGGGGCGAGAGCCTGGACTCAGACCCGGGTAGTCTGATGGGGAAAGTGAATCCTTTAACTGGTTTCTTACCCATCAGACCAAACACCTGCCCCCTGCTTCTTTTCTTTAAATCCAAAATGCCACCTGTCCCTTGAGTCCCCAGTACCAAGCTCCACAATTTCTAGATCTCACTGGAAGATCCACACCTTGTATCCTTGCTGTTTCAAATTTTTTGTTCAGTTAAGCCTCTGGCTTGCTTGCCTGCCTGCCTTTTTCAGTCTGAGTGGCCCGGCTATTTTTGGAAGAGCACTTGTGCATTTGTGAGGGTCAATTACACCAGCTGCCTCTCTGGGTACATTTCCACTGGCTAGCTCATTTATACATCCTGCACAAACACTGAGAAAATTGTCCACTCCATTCATACCAATCCTAACAAACCTCAATGGAATTCCAGCCCTGAGTGGCTTTGGCCACTGCAGCCCATCCGGAGAGGCTTCTAAGTTTCCTGGATGGGATGCAAATAGAGATTGGCCAGACAAGAAGACGGTGGAGAGAGGTGGGGAGGGGCACGGTGCACTGGGGCCCTCCTAGGTGTGTTGGGAACACCGAATCCCATGTGTCGCAGCTCTTGGGTTTATCCTTAGCTGCCCTGGGATGGCAGCGGTGCCCAGGGACGGGTTTGACCTTGCTTGTCTGGAACCCGGTGACTGGGTGGTGACTGCTCTCTGTCTGCTGGGGCTGGAGGTGGCAACAGTGAGAACAGTGCAACCAGGGGCTGCCTCAAGGAATGCATACACATTTATCAGGGTTTATCAGCTCCATGGTTTAACTGGGATTCTTTTATTATTGTTATTATTATTATTATTAATTTGAAAGGCAGAGTCACAGAGAAGGGGGGAGAGAGAAAGAGATCTTCAATCCACTGGTTCACTCCCCAAATTGCCGCAATGGCTGGAACTGGGCTGTCTGAAGCCAGGAGCCAGGAGCCAGGAGCCAGGAGCTTCCTCTGGGTCTTGCATGTGGATGTAGGGGCCCATGCACTTGGGCCATCTTCTGCTGTTTTCCCAGGCACATTAGCAGGGAGCTGGATCCTAAGTGGAGCAGCTGGGACTCGAACCAGCACCCATATGGGATGCCGGCACTGCAGCAGAGGCTTGACCTTCTGAGCCAAACACGCCAGCCCCTTAACTGCAGGGGATTCAGGGGATCCCCAAGACTATTCGGTGTGCCATCTTCAGGGGAGAAGGTCCCAGATAGAAGCCATCCTATCCTCCAAGTGGCCACTGACGGCCAACATTTGAGAGTCACTGGTTAGAACACAGGATGGACGCAGCCTGCAAGGCTGGGGTCCAGTTCCAGCCTAGGGCAGTTCGAGCTGCCTTCCTGCCCCACCTCACTCTCTGCCCACTCTAGATGTGTCAAGGGCTTCCTTCCCAGCACCCCTGCCTGGGTCCTCTGTCTGAACCACTCCTCTCTCCTTGTGCACCAGCCAATCCCTGCTGGTCTTTCTAGATCCTTCCCCAAGGCCCACTTCTGCTTGTCTCCCACCCCCGCACCACCATATCCGGGCTACCCAACGAGTGGCCCGGGGACCAGTGCCTACACATGAAAAGTCTGCACAAAGATTTGGGTGGAAATTGGCAGCTTGAAAAGCATTTATAACAATTCAGCAGAACAATTTGCTGTCTGTGAATTTAATAATGAAAAAAAAAAAAACTCTAGCATTTAGCTCTGCTTTCCTTTTTGCTATCTCCTTTCAGTGGCAATGCCACCTTTATTGTATTTTACAACAGTATCAGTCTGTGACGGACTGGAACTCGGAAAAGAATATCTAGGCCTTCACGCGTATCAAGGTTGCTTGGAGCGATTTTTTTTTTCATTATTGCACTCATAAGGAGCATTTTTAAGTAGGGTTTTTCTACCCCCCCACCCCCATAGCCTCTCCCTGCTCCCATCATGAAATTTAACAGCACAGGTACTCCGGACATCTGTGATTCACACGCAAAAGAGTGACGCTCCTTACACTCACTTCCAAGAACGGATGTTGGCTTCCACGGGGGCCATGTCACTCTCGATGGGGACACAGGCCACCGAGGCTCTGCTTGGCAGCCAACAGCTGTGCCAGAGCAGTGAAATTCACATATTGTAAATGACCTGTCTTTAACTTCCCTTGTCCTTTGCAGCATTGCAATGATTCCTTTAAAAAAAAAAAATGTGGATGTCGTGTATTTAATTCTCTAGGATGCACCGGCGGGGTTTTGCGACTCTTTGACAGATGATGTTGGGGAGGAAAGCACGGGGGTCCCCCTTTGTTCTGGCTCCTCTGGCTATGGGCCCAGTGACCGCCTACCGCTCAGCAGTGCACATGTCAGGGCAGGCACCATGGGCCATCTGCAAAAGGCCATTTCTGGTCTGCGGTCTTGGAGCAGGGCAGGCTGCAGCACTTTGAGAAATGCCCCCTCTCTGAACATCACGCGTGCACCGCATAACAATGTTTTGCTCAACGATGCACCGCGCAGGCAGCTGGGGTCCAGGAGACCGGCGCCCAGGTGATGCCACAGCCCTCTTAGCTGGTGGAAGTGCACAACAATGGGGGTCTCCCAACCACACATTCCTCAGGACACAGTCCTGTCGTTAAGCAGAGCATCGCTGCACCTGTCACGCACCTGTCACGATGGCATCCCATCGCCTTGCAGACGAGAAGCCGAGACTCGGCGGCCAACTCCATTCAGCTCCAGGGAAGCCCCAGGCTGCCGAGGGTGTCCGCGCGCCTCACTCTGAGGTTTTCAACCCACACGACCGCCTGCCCAGGGACACACTTTGAGAAAAAACTGAGTTCTATTAGCCCCTGCCCTATTGACCTTTTCTTGACTTCTTAATTATGGGTTTCCCACGCAGGTACAGGGGCCCAAGCACTTGGGCCATCTTCTGCTGCTTTCCCAGGCCATCAGCAGGGAGCTGGATCCTAAGTGTAGCAGCCGGGATTTGAACCAGCGCCCATATGGATGCCGGCACTGAAGGTAGATGCTTAACCTACTACACCACAATACCGGTCCCAATTTCTGAATTCTTTAAAAACCCCGCCTCCGCAGCCACAGTCACATTCCGAGGTGTGGTGGAGTTAAGGCTTCACCGTATAAGCTGGGGAGGACCCAAGTGAGCTCTCAACACGAGAAAAGGCATCTGGCCTTGCTAGCCTCAGCCTCCAAGAAACGGACTGCGGGGCCTTTGAATGCTGTGCAACTCACGCACACGTTTGATTCCAAAAGCTGGAAAAGCAAGGCCCAGCAAAGAGAGATGGCCGCCTCTGTAACCCAGCGCACACGTCCTGGACTCAAACCCAGGGATGAGTGAGAGGCCAGCGAAGCCAGACACATTCATTAGACTGTTTCCTCTCATATTCAGCAGCAACAACAACAACAAAAAACACCAAAAGATCAAAAGATACATGAGCAGCCAGCGCCGCGGCTCACTAGGCTAATCCTCTGCCTTGCAGCGCCAGCACACCGGGTTCTAGTCCCGGTTGGGGCGCCGGATTCTGTCCCCGTTGCCCCTCTTCCAGGCCAGCTCTCTGCTGTGGCCAGGGAGTGCAGTGGAGGATGGCCCAAATGCTTGGGCCCTGCACCCCATGGGAGACCAGGAGAAGCACCTGGCTCCTGCCTTCGGATCAGCGCGGTGCGCAGGCCGCGGTGGCCATTGGAGGGTGAACCAACATCAAAGGAAGACCTTTCTCTCTGTCTCTCTCTCTCTCTGTCCACTCTGCCTGTCAAAAAAAAAAAAAAAAAAAAAAAAAAAGACAAAGAAAAAAAAATAACCTTTCCAAAGGCAGAGCAAATACTTGGAGTCTGAGTTAATATTAGGGATGGCTTTGATCTTCAGTGACAGTTATCAGGGACTCTTGGGGGTCCCTAAGATCTTTTCAGGGGCCCACAAGGTCACCTCTATTTTCATAGTTTACACTGGGCTGTCATTAACTTTTCTTTTTCATTTTCTCATGAGTACGCAATGGAGCTTTCCAGAGGCCATGTAACCAACTTGAGATGATGTCGCTGATGATAAGTAGAACATGGACTTCAAAAAAGTTCATGGAAAATTGGGGCCAGTGTTTTGGTGCATTGGGTTGAGCCGCCACTCGCAAGGCCGGTATCCCGTGTCACGGACCTGGTTCGGGTCCTTGCTGCTCCACTTGTTGTTTTGTTTTGTTTTGTTTTGTTTTGTTTTGACAGGCAGAGTGGACAGTAAGAGAGGGAGACAGAGAGAAAGGTCTTCCTTTTGCCGTTGGTTCACCCTCCAATGGCCGCCGTGGCCGGCACACTGCAGCCAGCGCACTGCGCTGATCCAATGGCAGGAGCCAGGTGCTTCTCCTGGTCTCCCATGAGGTGCAGGGCCCAAGCACTTGGGCCATCCTCCACTGCACTCCCGGGCCACAGCAGAGAGCTGGCCTGCAAGAGGGGCAACCGGGACAGAATCCGGCGCCCCGACCGGGACTAGAACCCGGTGTGCCGGCGCTGCAAGGCAGAGGATTAGCCTAGTGAGCCACGGCGCCGGCTGCTGCTCCACTTCTGATCCAGCTTCCTGCTCATGCATCTGTGGAGGTGGCAGAAGATGGTCCAAGTGCAGCTCATGTGGGAGACCCAGACGGACGCACTTGGCCTTCTGGCTTTGGCCTGGCCCAGTCCTGACTGTTGTGGGCATCCGGGTTGTGAACCAGCAGATGAGAGATGTCTTTGCCTTTCTTTCTCCATCTATCTCCCCTTCCAGTAAATACAACCATGCACGCACCTTTGTAAAGAGCTCATGGTGCACAAAATTTTCTGCAGTCCATGTGAATGAGAGGTCACCAAAGACGTCAGGAAAAAATGTGTATTGTGAAAAAATTAGGCATGGGTTTTCAAAAATTTTTTGCACCAAAATAGACATCTTTTAATTCTATTCTCTCTGAAGATACTCATGTGCTCTTGAATGAAGTGGAAAACCCGCACTCAGCTGCCACCCATTCAGCCAGACATCAAGAGACGAGCAACAAGGGGTAGCAATGCCACTCTCCTCACCTCTGCCATGGTCTTTGTTTGGGAGAATGTAATTTCACACACACAAAAATAAATAAATAAAATTTAAAAATTAAAGAAATCTGCTATTTACATTAACCGTGAAATGGCTTTATTATGATTGTTTTTAAATGACTTAATACATCAATTTTTTAAAAAAGCTATTTATTTATTTGAAAGAGTTACACAGAGAGAGGAGAGGCAGAGAGAGAGAGAGAGAGAGAGAAAGAGAGAGAGAGAGAGGTCTTCCATCCCCTGGTTCACTTCCCAGATGGCCAGAGCTATGCAGATCAGAAGCCAGGCGCCAGGAGCTTCTTCTGGGTCTCCCACGTAGGTGCAGGGGCCCAATGGCTTGGGCCTTCTTCCACTGCTTTCCCAGGCCACAGCAGAGAGCTGGAATGGAAGAGGAGCAGCCGGGACTCGAACCGGTGCCCATATGGGATGCCGCCACTGCAGGTGGCAGTTTTACCTGCTATGCCACAGCGCTGGCCCCAATACATCAATATTTTTGAGTTTTATGTGTCAATTTTTAATATATTCAAAAAATTAATAGATGGGGCACACGGGGCCCCTCATTGATTTTCAAGATCATAAAGGAGCTGAACACCCCCAAGTCTACTATGGGTGCTAAATCCAAAAAGTTCCCTGATAAGAACAAAACCCTCTGGGGAAACCACCCCTTTTCCTTCTTCTCCACTGTGTCATTTTTCCCTTGTAGTTGATTTCTTTTAAGACATGATTTAGGAAGCAGGTGTCCCATATGGGTGCTGGTTCGAGTCCTGGCTGCTCCAGTTCTGATCCAGTTCCCTGCTGATGTGCCTGGGAAAGCAGCAGAAGATGGCCCAAGTTCCATCTAGGCAGGATGATCCCACTGCTCATATGGGGAGACCTGGATGAAGCTCTTGGCTCCTGGCTTCAGCCTGGCCCAGCCCTGGCCATTGTGGTCATTTGGGAAGTGAACCAGTAGACATAAGATCTCTCTCTCTCTCTCTCTCTCTCTCTCTCTCTAACTCTTTCAAATAAATAATTAGATCTTTAACAACAAAGATTAAAAAATAAATAAAATACAAATATTTAAAAATAAAGTCAAACAAATAAAAAGGCTTGAGTTAGAGCCAGCGGTGGGTTAAGATACCACCTGTAATACAGCATCCCATATGAGCGCCAGTTCCCATCCTGGCTGCTCCACTTCTAATCCAGCTCCCTGCCAATGTGCCTGGGAAAGCACCAGAAGATGGCTCTGGTACCTGAGCTCCTGCCACCCCCATGGGAGATCCTGAGAGAAGCCCAGGCTCCTGGCTGTGACCTGACCCAGCCCAGCTGTTGTAGCCACTTGAGTGAACCAGTGGATGGAAGAATTTTCTCTGGCCTTCTCTCTCTGTTCCCCTGCCCTGTCATTCTGCCTTTCCAGTAAATAAATAAGTCTTCAAAAAAAAAAAAAATAGACTTGGTTTCAACTACCTCAGGCCCTCACAGAAAGGAGAGACAGAGATGGATTGCCGGGAATCCAATGAGAACACAAGCCTTGGGACCGCCTCTCCCACCTGTCCCCTTCCAGCTCTGGCAAGGGAACACTTAGGGACTGGGGGCGGCGGGCAGCTCCTGGGGTTCCCACTCTTCCCTAGTGTCTGATGAGCCACTGTCCAGCTTAACCTTGAGCCCCTTGTATGTGGGTGGTGACAAGGCAGGGGGCTCATTGCAAACCCGCTGACCGGAATGATGGGGCACAGGGTGGAACAGCGGCTGCCAGCACCCAGTCAGAAAGCAAAGCCCCTCCATTCTGTAACAGCCCTCTCTGCCGCCCGGCTTCCTGGCTCTCTCGGGGGACACTAAGAAGCTCTTGGCCGGCGCCGCGGCTCACTAGGCTAATCCTCTGCCTTGTGGCACCAGCACACCGGGTTCTAGTCCCGGTCGGGACGCCGGATTCTGTCCCGGTTGCCCCTCTTCCAGGCCAGCTCTCTGCTGTGGCCCGGGAGTGCAGTGGAGGATGGCCCAAGTGCTTGGGCCCTGCACCCCATGGGAGACCAGGAGAAGCACCTGACTCCTGGCATTGGATCAGCGCGGTGTGCTGGCCGCAGCGCGCCGGCCGTGGCAGCCATTGGAGGCTGAACCAACGGCAAAAGGAAGACCTTTCTCTCTGTCTCTGTCTCTCTGTCTCTCTGTCACTGTCCACTCTGCCTGTCAAAAAAAAAAAAAAAAAAAAAAAGCTCTTATTCTGATCAGGGTTTGGGCACCGTGTGAGAGTCCCCTGTCCATCCTATGTTGGGCCTTTACGCAACTCCAGTTTTTGTCTTTACTTTTGCAACCGATTGGTTCTGGGAGAAGGGAAGCAGGCAGAATGCAGAGGGGAGGGGAGGGGAAGGATGAGGGCTTTTGTGCGCATGCACACCTCTGCATTGTGCTGATAAGAGGGACGCACAGAGAGGCTGCATCTCTTTCCCAAGGCCACACAGCTATAAAGTGCAGGTAAGACAGTCTGGCCTTTCCCAGGCAGCTCAGCCGCTCACAGTAGGGAACGGGGGAGGTGGTTAGAAGGTAAGGTCCCAGCCCTGGAGATGGGGAGAAGCAAGGGGAACTGGCCAAACACCGCACTTATTCAGATAGAACTGGGTCTTGAGTAGGAATAAGACACCCATAGGCAGAGATGGTGAGGCGGGAAGAGGCGACGACAGGACCAGATGGGCTAGAAGGAGAGTCTGGGCACAGAGATCTGGGCTTGGATCCCTGGAGTCCCTCAACGTCTTGCACAGGGCCTGGGCACTGTGGCACAGCTGGTTAAGCCACCCATGGAGACACCCACATCCTATACTGGGGTGTTGTAGGCAGGCATATAGGATAAAGTTGATTAGGTTCGTGAGCTGGAAGACCACGCCTTCACCACGCCCCTGTGAGACCTCATGCCCTTACTTGACCACACCTGTGTGCCCACCAGCCCATTAGGCTATGTAACCATAGTGGATTAAAGGCCTGGGACAAGGTGGGCCTGGCCTTTTCTTTGGCTTTTCGTCTCTTTCACCATTGCTGGCCCTTGCTGCCCCTGCACCTCCGGGGCACGTGGCCTTTGGGCCTCCCGCTCCATGCTTCCTGGTCTACCTGCTCCTCCCCATGGTTGGCTCCTGGTACTTGGTATGAACCCAGATTTCCCTCTTTCCTATAGATAGGGCCCTCAGTCTCCTATGTACTTCTCCCTCTGAATATAAAGCTTAAAACGTATCATGCTGCCTCGTTCATTTGTGCCAGTATTCAGAATTCTTCTCTGAATATTAGGCAAGAACCCACAGGCTCATTAATATTGCAAATTTATTAATAAGCACACGGTAATGTAACTGGCTCCCCATATTCCAATATCAGGAGTGCTGGTTCTAGTTCCAGCTACTCTGTGTCTAATCAGCTCCTGGCCGTGTGACTGGGAACAATCAGATGATGATTCAAATGCTAGAGTCCTTGCTACCCACGTGGGAGACCTGGATGGAGGTCCTGGCTCCTGGATCCTGACACAGCCCTGGCTGCTGTGGACATCTAGGGAGTCAATCAGCAGATGGAGGATCGATCTCTCTCTCTTCTCCCTTTTCTCTCTCTCTTTCTCTGTTTCACATAAACAAACTAACAAATTAATCTTAAAAACAAGTCCTGCCCAGGAACTTCTTCTTCTTTTTTTTTTTTTTTTTTTACAGGCATAGTGGACAGTGAGAGAGAGAGAGACAGAGAGAAAGGTCTTCCTTTTCCGTTGGTTCACCCTCCAATGGCCGCTGCGGCCGGCGTGCTGCACTGATCCGATGGCAGGAGCCAGGTGCTTCTCCTGGTCTCCCATGGGGTGCAGGGCCCAAGCACCTGGGCCATCCTCCACTGCACTCCCTGGCCACAGCAGAGAGCTGGCCTGGAAGAGGGGCAACGGGGACAGAATCCGGCGCCCCGACCGGGACTAGAACCTGGTGTGCCGGCGCCGCAAGGCGGAGGATTAGCCTAGTGAGCCGCAGCGCTGGCCAGGATCTTCTAAGAGTCTTCCCAAACGTTCCCTATCAGCACTGTGGCCAACTTCCTGCTGCTCAGAGCTTGCCTTGCAGAACCCCTGCTTCCGGGAGACCATCTGAGGCGTCTACAGTCTTGCCAGACCTCCCAGCTCTTTCCAGCACACAGCACACTGGAAGGGCAACTCTTCAGCTGAGAAGAACAATCCACGCAGACTCCTAGGTCAGCTTCCGGAAGCTGCCACGCCCAGGAAGTGGCCAACCCGGAAGTGGCAGGAACAGAAATTTCACGTTGTGAAGCAATCAAGATGGAAGGCAGCCGAGGCTGAGAGAGACCCGTGTGTGAGTGAGAACACACCCACGGTGGGCTGGGCGACGGGGCCACGTAATGACCGGAACAGCACGGAGCCAGGGTCCAGCCACTCCCAGGAAGCTCCCACTCTGCCATGTTTGTACGTGGGGTCAGTGAGCTCACAGTATCTGTGCTAGGAAAGCTCTCAAGAATACCTAGAGCAGATCTTGAGACAGCAGGGCGATGTCTGAGTGTGTTGGGCAGACTCCTGCCTGCCGTGTGGCAAGGCCACTGTGTTGTACATCCTGGGGGCTTGTTCATGCCAACACTGTGCCCAGGAACCCGGGGCCCCTGTATGGTGCTGCCCACCAGGCTGTTCTACTGGCTTTTTTGGTCCATCGCCCAAAGTTCCCAGTGTGAGAAAATCTCTTACGGCAAAGGAGTTGGACAGACGACAAGATGGGGGTCTACTGGACCAGCACGTCCAAGGAATGAATATCAGTAGATTCTGATATCTGTCTAGGAATGACAGAGCAAAGCGAAGCTCTAGAGACCACCATTTGCAGGTAAGGTACTCTACTAACTGCAATGGTTTGGATGTGGTTTGAATGCATGGCCCCCCAATCCCAACTCCCCACCAAAGTTCACGTGTTGGAAGCTTGGTCCCCAGGGTGGTGATGTGAAAAGAATGGGCTCTTTAAGAGGTGGTGGATCCTAGCCAGGGGTCCTTAGGTCACTGGGGACATGCCCTTGGCAAGGATTAGCATAGTTTCCGTTTGACTTCATGGAAGTCTTGCCAAGCGATCTCTCCCTCTCTCACAAATTCCCACCATGACATCATCTGCTATGAGGTCCTCACCAGACCCAAGTCCATGTTTATGTTGCATTCTTTTTTAAAAAAGATTTTTTATTTATTTCAGAGTCAGAGTTATAGAGTGGAGAGAGAGAGAGAGAGAGAGAGAGAGAGAGAGAGAGATCTTCCATCTGCTGGTTCACTCCCAAAATGGCCACAATGGCCACAACTGGGCCAGAATGAATCCTAGAGCCAGGAGCTTCTCCCAGATCTCCCACGCAGGTGCAGGGGCCCAAGCACTTGGGCCATCTTCTGCTGCTTTCCCAGGCACATTAGCAGGGAGCTCGATTGGAAACGGAGCAACAAGGACATGAACCGGCACCCACATGGGATGCCAACTTTGCAAGCAGCCGCTTAACCTGTTACACCATAAGGCTGGCCCCTAGTGTTACACTCCTGAACCTCTAAAACAATTTGCAATATAAACCTCATTTCTTCATAAGGTACTCAGCCTTAGGTATTTTCTTATAGCAATGGAAGAATGGACTCATCCACTGAACTAGTACTAAAAAGGATCGAGAGCTTTCTTAGGGACATAGGATGTGGCCAATCTGGGAGAGAAGCCAAGGAATGCTTCAATACACAATTAGGGCTTCATTTCTATCCTAGAATGTTGTGATATTCACAGATTGATTAGAGGGTAAATATTTTCTTTCCTTTTTTTTTTTTTTGACAGGCAGAGTTAGACAGTGAGAAAGAGAGAGACAGAGAGAAAGGTCTTCCTTCCCTTGGTTCATCCCCCAAATGGCCACTACGGCCGGCGTGCTGTGCCGATCCAAAGCCAGAAGCCAGGTGCTTCCTCCTGGTCTCCCATGGGGTGCAGGGCCCAAGCACTTGGGCCATCCTCCACTGCCTTCCTGGGCCACAGCAGAGAGCTGGACTGGAAGAAGAGCAACCAGGACAACTGGCACTCCAACCGGGACTAGAACCTGGAGTGCCGGCGCTGCAGGTGGAGGATTAGCCTAGTGAACCGCGGTGCCGGCCAGGGAAAATATTTTCATTCACTGTTCATTGATCTATTAATCCATGGAAAAACCCACCTACCATCTATCTGTCTATCCAATCCACCTGCCATCCACCATTCATTCATCCATCACTCATTGATCTATCCATTCATTCAGCCACCCACCCCGCCAGCCATCATCTCTCCAGCCATCATCCAGCCATCCATCCATTCATGCAAATTACTTCCTGAAGGCCACTAGCATGCTAGGTTCCATGTTGGATTGGTCAGGAGACAGATACACTGCTGAATTAAGTAAACAAAGATCCGCTTCTCAGGGAGCTCACAGTCTAACAAAGAAGGGAGCTAATGAAGCAATTATAAGTATTTCAAGTGCAGTGCGAGGACAAGCGATGTGCAGGGCGTCATGAGAGCACAGATATAAAGCAACGGAGAAGAAAAACCATCAGCTCAGTAAAAAGGCCCTGCATTCAGGGCAGAGCTATCGGGTTGAATTAATACTAACAGTCTCTCTACCTATTACAATATGAGAATGCTGTATTTCTCATATCTGCATTTGAATATATGACTTAAGCCTGTAATTAACTGAGTTTTTAAAAAATGCAACTCGGTAAAATCTCGGACCCAAATCCTGTCTCTTGGGTTATTTACTAAATCCCCGCTTAGCACCCAGACAAAGGCCATTGTCCCACAGGCAGTCGTTTGGTCCTCCGTGTGCGATCTGAATTCTCAAGCCTTTGTCAACTGAGAGTCAGAAGAAACGCGATCTTTATCCGAAGGGAAAAATATGCTTGCTGACGCCAGAAAAGAATGACAAGCCTAAGGACTGGAGAGGTCAGCAGAAACTTGACCTTGAAATGATCTTATGGCCTGACAATTGTTCCTCCTACGTCCGGAACGGAAGAGAGCCTGGCACCTGTTCCTGCTCTTTCATCTTTAACAGTGAAGATGCCACTGGAGAGGCTCACATCCCACACTGGAGTGCCTGGGTTTGAGTCCTGGCTCCCTTCTGATGTCCACCCTGGGAGGCGACAGATGCTTGCTCATGTACCTCACAGGGCGGAGGCCTAGATGGAGCTCAGGGCTCCTGGCTTTGGTCTGGCCCAGCCCCGGCTATTGTGGGCATTTGAAGAGTGCACCTGGTGATGTAAGATCTCTGTCTGTGTCTCTGTCTCTCCACCTTTCAAACAAAATGAAAATATATCAAACACACAAACAAAAAGTATTCTCTGGATGAGTGCCATACAAAACTTTCAGAAATGGTGGGCCATGAACACATTGATAAACAGAAAAGCTGAAAGGTTCGCATTGCTTCCTCTGTCTCAATGCGCAAAGCAAAGTGAAGAGACCTATGTCACTCTACGAGCTAATGTTAGGGGCAAGGGGGAAGAAGTGAAACTTCCCTGTCTCCATTGGGATCTCAGTACCGGGGTGAGGGACAGAGCAGCATGGAGACCTCAGCTCGCGCTCCATGTGGAAGTCTCCGGGCAGAGGTGGCTCATGAGCTGCTGCAGTTCTCAACCTTCCTGATCCCCTGAGTGCCCCCTCAGAGGGCCTCCTGTGGCCAAAGACGTGCTTTAATTTTTCCAACTGCTGGCTGCTATGTCGACCTGGAGTGGAACACACGCTGGACACAGTGTCACCAGTCAGCCCTTCCCTCTGCTACTGAGCAAGGTCAAGTCAAGGCGCCACAGTGCACTGAGGAGGTATCCCAGGCCTCCCTTTGAACCTAAGAGCTCAGCGCTCCCCACATGGTCAAGGACATGCCTCTGCATTGTGGTCCAGAGACTGCTGTGGACAGAGGATGCAACTTAGGCAACCAATGCATTTCTTGCAACATACTGGGGGAGAGCGGGGCGGGAGGTAGTTGCCACTTCTTTTCTTTTTAAAAAATTGAAATGATTAATTAATTAGAAAAGAGAGAGAGAGAGAGAGAGCACTCTCATCCACTTGCTCACTCCTCAAATGACTCTAACAGTTGGGGCTGGACCAGGTCAAAGCTAGGAGCAGGGAAGTTAATGCAGGTTTCCCATGTAGTCAGCAGGGACTCAGCTATTGAAGCCATCACCTGCTACCTCCAGGGTGCACATTAGCAGGAAGCTGTGTGTTCAGGAGAAGAACTGGGACTGGTTCTCCAACAGAGAATGTGGGCCTCCCAAGCAGCATTTTAGCCACTAAGCAAGAGGGTTGCCTCCCATGAGTTTCTGTGTGTGTGTATGTGTATCAGATATATATATATATTTTTTTTTTTTGACAGGCAGAGTGGACAGTGAGAGAGAGAGAGAGAGAGAGAGAGACAGAGAGAAAGGTCTTCCCTTACCGTTGGTTCACCCTCCAATGGCTGCCGCGGCCGGTGCACCGCACTGATCTGAAGGCAGGAGCCAGGTGCTTCTCCTGGTCTCCCATGCAGGTGCAGGGCCCAAGGACTTGGGCCATCCTCCACTACCTTCCCGGGCCACAGCAGAGAGCTTGACAGGAAGAGGAGCAACTGGGACAGAATCTGGCACTCCGACCGGGACTAGAACCCGGGGTGCCGGCACCGCTAGGCGGAGGATTAGCCTAGTGAGCCGCGGCGCCAGCCCAGATATGTTTTTAAAAGATCCCGTCTACAATGAGTAAATTACATAGTGAAGAAACATCAAAAAAAAAAAAAAAAGATGGATCAAAAGGCACACAGCAAAGCTCAAGAGTACAGAGAACAAAGGAGCTCTTACTTGCTTCTCATGTAGGAAGAAAGGCAAACAGACACTTTAACATGATTTTCCCGGTGAGAGTTTCCGGCAGCTGAGTGATTAACTGAGTGATTGGCTGCTTCTTTCCCCTTGTCCCAGGCAGTGTTTTCTTTCACTGACTTCTGGGTAGGGGCTTGGTCAGTGGCCATGTAGAGATGTGGCCAGTGTGGAGACAGAAGGCAGGGAGCACCCGGTGGGCCTAGCAGTTGGAACCAGAAGCGATGGCGGTGAAAAGAGTTTCTGAAGTTTGCTCAACTTGGATCTGCCATCTGCCTGCAGCTCGCCGACGATGGACATTCTAGACAATCTTCTGGCATCTCGAAGTTGTCAGTGACGTCACCTCTGGCTTTTCCCTCAAGGCTTCTTCCCCGGCAGGACGCTCTTCCAGAAATGTGGTCAGATTGCACACCGTGTGATGCAGGGTCACCTGGGTGCTTTGGCTGCTGGTATGCTCTTAATTCCTTCTAAGGTACTTCAGGACTTCGTCCGACAGCCAGGCCACCTTTGTACTTGGCGAGCCAGGCCCCGCGCTCACAGGCGTGGCAGGTGGAGCAGAGCACCTGTCTCAGCCAGCTCCATCCGGGTCATTCCCAGTCACCCAGCCCAGCACCCAGCAAGCTCCCACTGTGAAAGAGGCTCGGCCTCCTCTTTTGCATAAGAGATCTAGGTTCTTTTAATTCCTAAACTCTAACCACTTATCAAAAAAAAAAAAAAAAGTTCAAGAATAGGACATCTGCTGTGGTCTGGGTAGCAGGGTGGATGCTGAATGTCCTTGGATGCTCCTTAGGGATACACGTTCGGTCCTCAGAGTCTTCTTAATGGCACCAAGAGCATGGGAAAAGACTCCAATTGTGATGGCTGAACGTGGGCATTTGGGAGGTGATCAGACTGCAGCAGGTGGCGAGGGTGAAGCACCCACGATCAGATAGATCATGGTGGCTTTGTAAGGAGAGACAGAGACACCAGCTCTCCTCCTTGCCACGGGATGCTCGGTACCATCCCAGGACTCTGCTAGCCAGGAAGCCTGTGCCAAAGGCCCAGCCAGACCTGCACCGTGAATCCCCAGAGCCAGCCAAAACAAGCTTCCTTCCTTCCTAAGTGCCTGTTTCAGGGACTTTGCTATAGTAACAAAGAGCTCACTATTAGAATGTGTTTAAATTCACCGAGAAGGACAAAGCAAGATAGTATTAGATCAGGCCAAACTACTCTTTGGTAGTTTTTTTTTTTTTTTTTTTGACAGGCAGTGTGGACAGTGAGAGAGAGAGAGACAGAGAGAAAGGTCTTCCTTTTGCTGTTGGTTCACCCTCCAATGGCGGCCGCGGCCAGCACACCACGCTGATCCGGAGCCAGGAGCCAGGTGCTTCTCCTGGTCCCCCATGCAGGTGCAGGGCCCAAGGACTTGGCCCATCCTCCACTGCATGCACTCCCGGGCCACAGCAGAGAGCTGGACTGGAAGATGGGCAACCAGGACATAATCCGGCACTCCAACTGGGACTAGAACCCGGTGTGCAGGCGCCGCAGGCAGAGGATTAGCCTAGTGAGCTGCGGTGCCGGCCAGTTAGTTCTTTTTTTAAAAAAGATTTATTTACTGGGGCTGGTGCTGTGGTGTCGCGGGTAAAGCCACCACCTGTGGTGCCGGAATCTCATATGGGCACCAATTCTAGTCCCAGCTGCTCTTCTTCCAGTCTGGCTCTCTGCTGTGGCCTGGGAAAGTAGTGGAAGATGGCCCTGTACCCACAAGGGAGATCCAGAAGAAGCTCCTGGCTTCTGGCTTCGTATCGGCGCAGCTCTGGCCATTGTGGCCATATGGGGAGTGAACCAGCAGAGGGAAGACCCCTCTCTCTCTGTCTCTACCTCTCTCTGTAACTTTGTCTTTCAAATAAAATAAATATTAAAAAAAGAGATTTATTTATTTGAAAGGCAGAGTTGGAGATGGAGAGACAGAGACACAGAGAGACACCGAGAGCTCTAGCCATTTGTTCACACCCCAAATGGTCGCAATGGGCAAGGTTGGGCCAGACTGAAGCTAGAAGCCTGGAACTCTAGCCTGGTGCCCTATTGTGTGCAGGGGCCTAAGGACTTGGGCCATCCTCCACTGCTTCCCTGGGCACCTTAGCAGAGAGCTGGATCAGAAATGGAACAGCTTGGACTCAAATGGGATGCCAGCTTTGCAGGCAGTGGCTTAACCCGCTGTGCCATGATGTAGCCCCTTTGGCTCGTTCTTGATTGAACTTAAAATAATTTCCTCCAGGAGAAGGAGGATGGCAGGGGAGGGTAGGAAAAAGAAAAAGCCTAAGGTGGACAGCAGGAGGAGAACCCACAAGTTTTTACACCAAGTCTCTGGTGACTTTAGGGAAAGGGGTTCGGGGGAGGAACTAACACCTGTTAGGCATGTGTGTTCCAACCTTAACAAGTCACAAAGCACCTCCATGCGATTCTCACACAAGGCACGGCACCCCCTACCCAATCTCACCCAGCAGTGAGGACATCTGGATAGGAACCAGCCCCGATCCTGCTTTGCCCAACAAAGTACCCCCTTCAGAACCGCGCTCCAAGGTTCTGACCCCAGGCTTAGGGTCAGGGTTCTTCCTGCTGCTCTGTGTTGTACCTGCCCTAGGCAGGGGTGGGAGACATGAGACTCAAAGCTTTGTCCTCCTGGTATGTCAGGACCAACCTCCTGCTTTCTTCCTGCCAAGGCCTCCTGTCTTGGCTCTGTTCATCTTTGGAGGGACAAGGAGTTGATGTAGGGTATGGAACAAAGCA
The DNA here is from genome assembly GCF_964237555.1 of Oryctolagus cuniculus. Taxonomy (NCBI): domain Eukaryota; kingdom Metazoa; phylum Chordata; class Mammalia; order Lagomorpha; family Leporidae; genus Oryctolagus; species Oryctolagus cuniculus. Next base: position 46,031,106 of record NC_091450.1, read on the forward strand.
GTACTTTGCTTCTTGGGTGTAGACAGAAAAGGGAGCCAGGGTACACTGACCTACTCCAACAGGCTGGAAAAGCCATACCTGGGGCCAACAATCAGGTGTCTTGTGGGGTTGATTGGTAGATGGAAAGCTGTAAAATTAGAGTAAAGTTATGGGCCTGGAACAAGGACGGGGGTTGGAAACCAGTCTGGATAAGGTCCCAACTGAACCATTACATCTAAAATTAAATACGACAAACAGCCTATTTGGCTATAAGAGGCACTGGCCCTGGGCCTCTGAGCTCTGTTTGCCAAGGCTCTGGCCTTGTCCCTCTCTGGGCAGCTGTCCATCCCAGGGCTGTACTCCTGCCCACCAACACCCACTGGTGGTCTTGGGAGATTCCTGCTAGACACACAGGTTCTGTGATGGCAGGACACAGTGACCCATTGCCTCTTCAACTAAAAACTAGAAGCATGAGGCTGGTAATGACCCCAGAAACAGTAGTATGGGCTTTTCCAGAACAAGCATTGAGTTAACGCCTACTTAAAATGATCACAAAAAAATGAAGGATGAAGGAACTTTGAAATCCTGACTTTGCTGGTGATAAAGCTGAGGAGCTGTGTAGGCAAATCCTTGGCTGTTAGAAGTAAAATAAAGTGAGCCAGTTGCAAAACGCCCAGGAACCATCAAGCGTGCATCAGCTCAGGGCTCTGGGTCTTACAGTGAGTGAGGGCAACAGAAACATATCAGCCTTCTTGAATCTCAGTGACACGAATCTTTTTCTATCAGATTTTTTCTGAAATTATGTGGCCTGGAGCCAATGAGGAGGGGGAGGTTACTAAAAACCTACAGGGGGGCAGCACTGTGGTGCAGTAGGTTAATCCCCCACCTGCAGCACTGGCATCCCCCAAATGGGCTCTGGTTCTAGTCCTGGCTGCTTCTCTTCCAATCCAGCTCTCTGCTATGGCCTGGGAAAGCAGTGGAAGATGGCCCAAGTGCTTGGGCTCCTGCACCCACATGGGAGAACCAGGAAGAAGCTCCTGGCTCCTGGCTTCGGATTGGCACAGCTCCAGCTATTGCAGCCAACTGGGGAGTGAACCAGCAGAAGGAAGACCTTTCTCTCTGTCTCTCCCTCTCTCTGTCTGCAATTCTACCTTTCAAATAAATAAATAAAATCTTTAAAAAAAAAAAAAAACCTACAGACAGGGAGGAGATCCAGTGCAAGGACCCGGCTCTCTCTCCAAGGTCTCTCTGCTCATTGGCTCTTCCGGGAGTCCAGGCTGCTCTTCCAGAGATGAATTCCATCTGTAGCAATCTGCAGAATGACAGCTTCCCAGGGCTGGTGCATGCTGACCCCTGGGCATGCCCACCTTTTGATTTCCCTAATGCAATGAATCCATTTCCTTGCTGCCTGACAAAAAGAAAGGTCAATTCCCATTTGTTCTCTAATAAATGGGTTGCTGAATGCCAGAGGGGACAAAAACAGACCAACAGAAAACCCTCTGTGCCATCTACAAATAACTCCATAGGAAGTCATCTCCATTTTTTTTTTTTTAGTTTCTTTTTTTGGACTTTGAAGTTTCTAGCATGTACAAATGCTCCCTCATTGGCTCTCCCGGGCAGTATCTAGCCTTTGACGGAATAAGTGCTTCTCAAAAAAGATCATGCTTTTCTGAACAGGCTGTATTTTTGGCTGCAGCCTTGAACTGCTGGGAATGCAATTGCTTTTTAATTGGAGCAACAACCAGTGCTGGCCAGGATTCAGAGCGAGCCTCGCAGTGTCAGAATCCCCGGGGGACCGAGGAGAGGGCGGCCGGATCACCCACCCTGGGGCCAGGACATGAAGGGGGAAGCTCTCTTGGTACCTGAGGACTTTGCTGGCTCAGAAAATAGTATTTCCATTCTCTGTCCAGAAAATAAGAAATGCTTGTCATTTATAGGGGCTGGCAGAAAGAGAGAAAAACAGGGAGCAGGGAGCAGCTCACGCGGAAACTCCTCACTTGGCCCAGTTGAGGCCTGCAGGGGCGTGAATAAACATGGAGTTCAGATGAAAAGAAACAAAAGACTCACCAGGGTGGATTTTTAGTGTTTTCCATCAACAGGACAGGCCCTTAACATCTTTTGCTTTCCTATGGGAGAGACAATTGCAGGAAGGGGTTCTTTTGCCTTTTGTTACTGGGTGGATGAGTGGGGCAGGGAGGCGGGAGGTGATCAGCATTCCAGAAAGGAACCCACGGCTTGAGGTTCTCATTCTATCAAGTAATTATTTAGGATTCACAGCTTATTAATACGGCAGCGCGCATCTCGTCTAAGCGGTATGCTGAAAAGCTTAGGCCTAATCAGACTATCAGCACAAAGTCTTGCTAAACACAACATCTTATCTCTTCCCTGCTTTGATTCCATAAGGCATGAAGGGCGTGGAGCCTCCACTATACTGAGATGCAGGCCGATTCATCAGGCACAATATGATGCAACTAATCCCCAGGACCTAAAAGGGCTATTTCCATCTATCCCCATTCGCACGGCGGCTCTGAGGTGGGGGGGGGGGGGGGGTGTCCGTGGTTGTATTACATTGAGCTGCAAAGCCACTTGGGATGGAAACTGACCCAGGGGAACATGCAAATGATTCTGCAAGATTCCTGGCTTTTCCTCTTTACACTAATCCAGGTGTGACCTCAATTTCTCTGACTCCAGGAGTCTAAGTTTGTAAACAGTAGCTGCAGTCTTTGCCCTGGAGGGACGTTCAGTTTGAACTCCATGTGCATTGTTAAGACAAGCTAAGTGAAGTTTCCAAGAATGAAGAAATCTACCTTAGCCTCAATGCTGCCAATTGACTTAACCAAGACGTGCGGTGGATCTGCACCTAAATTGTGGCTGGGTGGTGAGCCTGTGGCTCCCAACACACGTCTCCTGCTCCTCACTGGGAATATCTACCTTGGGCCCCACACTGTCCCCACTCATGCCCCATTCTCACTCCCTCTCTCTGCTTTGGGTCTCATTCCTCTAGCTAGACATTCCAGGCTAGGAACTCCTTCATTGTTCCAGTGTCTCTGCAAAGCCAGCAAATCAGGGCTCCCCGGGTTATTTTACATCATCATCTTTTTTTTTTCCAAGTTCCTTTAACACTAGCCGGGCACTGCACCATACTCAGCAAGTCCTTTTTTCCCAAGTGCTTAATGTATTAACATCAAAAAATAAGAATAGAGCCGGCGCTGTGGTGTAGCCAGGTAAGGCCATGGCCTGCAGGGCCGGCATCCCATATGGGCGCCAGTTCAAGTCCAGCTGCTCATCTTCTGATCCAGCTCTCTGCTATGGCCTGAGAAAGTAGTGGAAGATGGTGCAAGTCCTTGGGCCCCTGCACCCGTGCAGGAGACCAGGAAGAAGCTCCTGGCACCTGGCTTCAGACAGGCTCAGCTCTGGCTGGTGCAGTGAATTGGGGAGTGAACCAGTGGGTGGAAGACTCTCTCTCTCTGCCTCTCCTTCTGTGTGTAACTGTGGCTTTCAAACAAATAAATAAATCTTTTCTAAAAAAAAATAAGAATAAGAAGTTTTTTTTTTTTTTAATAGTTTATGAGTGCTGTAGCCCCTGGGGCAGAGAGAGTCAGAGGAGGGGCTGAGAGATTCGCAAAGGCAGCTGGACATGGCAAAGAGACATGGAAGTTAGTGGGGTGGGGGCAGTAAAAAAAAAAAAAAAAAAAAGACAAAGCAAAAGATATTTAGTTGCCTATGGCAGTAATCATGTCAAACCCAACGGAGACTATCTTCCATCTGCTGGTTCGTTTCCCCCAAATGGCTGCAACAGCCAGGGCTGGGCCAGGCCAAAGCCAAGAGCCCCGAACTCCATCCAGGTCTCCTACATGGGTGGCAGGGACTCAAGTACTTGGGCCATCATCGCCTGCAGTTCTGGGTGCATTAGCAGGGAGCTGGACTGGAAGTGGAGGAGCTGGCACTTGATGGTGGAGCTGGGATGTGGGGGTCCCAAGCAGTGGCTTAAGCCACTGCACCACAATGCCAGTCTTTTGCTTTAGTTTGTAGGCTTGTTGGGGGTTTCTTGGTTTCTCCCTTTGTCCACGAATGCTATATTTAGGAGCAATTTTTAAAATGCCTAAGATTTCCTTCCCTTAGGGATCTTTCTGTTCATGAATCTTTATATTATCAATTTCTGGTTTTATTATATTGTGATCAGAGAATGCCATCTGCACATTTTCTGCTTTTTAAGATTTAAGAAAGATTTCGAGTTTCGCGTGTAATCAATTTGTGTGATTGGTCACATCCCCCCTGTGGGCGGGACTCCAGCTCCAGGAAATACATGCCTTCATTAACTGTGTGTGTTCATTCATTCATCATCTAATTGATGAAGAAAGGCTTGTGGATGTGTTGCAGCCTAATTATACTTTTCCTACCAGCGTCTCATTTCTTTCTGCCTTTTCGCAGTTTTCCGTCTGCAGAGAACTACGAAATCATTTCTACTTTCTTGTGGAAGCTCTGATTCAGCTGGGGTGTTGGCTGTGGGTTTCTTCTTCATCTCCAGTGGCTGGGCCTTCACCCTCTTCTTCAAGCCCTTACTACTCAGAAGGGAACACTGGTGACGTCAGTCCGCCCCTTATATGCCTACTGGTGCCTGGTACCCCTCAAATAGGCCAAGTACCTGGCACAACACCAAGACCCACTTGGGATGCCAGCCTTCCATATCCGAGTGCCTGGTTTGACTCCCTGCTTTGCTTCTGATCACAGCTTTCTGTTGATGCAACCCCGGGAGGCACCAGGTGATGGTTCAAGTACTCGGGTATCTGCCAGCCTCATGGGAGACCTGGACTAAGTTCCTGGTTTCTGGCTTTGGTCTGTCTCAGGCCCGGCTGTGGTGGGCATTCATGGAGTGAATGTGTGGGTAGAAGATTCTCTCTCTCCCCGTTTCTTCCTCCCTGCTTCTCTCTGCCTTTCAAATAAAAATCGATAAATAAATAAAAATTGCAAATGCTCACTCCTTCTGAATGCATAACCTTCAGAAATATTTCCAGGCAGAAGATTCAGGACAAATGAACCAATGCTAGGGACAAAGTAAGGCACGCCCTTCTACGGACACCAAGGCTACAACGAGGGCCCTGCGTAGGTGACACGTCCTAGGATAATTTTTTTTTTTGACAGGCAGAGTGGACAGTGAGAGAGAGACAGAGAGAAAGGTCTTCCTTTGCCGTTGGTTCACCCTCCAATGGCCGCCGCGGCCGGCGCACTGCACTGATCCGATGGCAGGAGCCAGGTGCTTCTCCTGGTCTCCCATGGGGTGCAGGGCCCAAGCACTTGGGCCATCCTCCACTGCACTCCTGGGCCACAGCAGAGAGCTGGCCTGGAAGAGGGGCAACGGGGACAGAATCTGGCGCCCCGACCGGGACTAGAACCCAGTGTGCTGGCGCCGCTAGGTGGAGGATTAGCCTAGTGAGCCGCGGCGCCAGCCGATTATTTTTCTTAAATCTAATTTTACTAAAATTTTTTGGAAGCTTAGAATTTTATTTAAGAGGCAGAGACACAGAGAAAGAGATGCAGAGGTGGACAGTCAGCCCTCATGCAGTGTTTCACTCTCCAAATGCTGACATCGGCCCCTAGGGGCCAACACCAGGAGCTGGGAATTCAGCCAAGGTCTCCCGCGTGAGTGGCAAAGACCCAACCCAACAACCTCAGCCATCATCTGCTGCCTCCCAAGGTGTGCATTAGCAGGAAGCTGGAATTGGGAGTGGAGTTGAGACTTGAACCTGGACACTCTAATCTGGGATGTGGGTGTCCCAGCCACAACCTGGGGTCTAACCACTGTGCCAAACGCCCACCCTCTCGGATGGCTTTGAGCAGGAAGAGAGGATGCCCACGTGACTGTACATTGGACATGGTGGTTTCCAGCGATCTGATCGGAGAGTGGAGGGCACCAGGCCGAATTCAGATCCCTTTCCCTTCTGCAGTTACAACAGCGGAGCTGCAAACTCTAAGACTTGGCGCTTGGCAACCTCATTCTTTGGATGCTGCCTGGAGATACCAGCGGGCCTTTCCCTTTCATCTGGTTTTGACTAAGGTTATTGTGAAGGTGATATTTACTGCTCACAGTCTACGAGATCACCATATGGTCTGCTCTCCTCCCCCGTGGCTAAATGGAGCCCTGTGGACCTCCGTGAGTAGGGAGTGGAAATAATTGGCATCACTCGTGGGCCAAAGCGCTTCGGCTGGCCCCACGAGTGCCCATTCTCTCTTCCCTGCTGCAGTGACCTGGAAGCCAGCTCCAGATGGTACAACTTTAAGGGGACTACACATTCATGCACTCACACGCACTTGTTTGAGAATGAAGAGGCACTTGTGACCATTATACCAATTCAGCAGGGATAAATCAGGGCTTTCCTAGATAAAGCAGAATATGTGTATCCTGTGCCGTGCAAGTGGGTGACCTACTGGGAGGGTCCAAGACAAGCCTTCCCTCTGGCTTCCACGGGACTGCCTGTCCTGGGTTGGGATCCCTTATTTTTATCCCTGCTGTGGTAATACAGGCAAGGAGCCCTCACCACAGTAGCTACCATACTCTTCGGACTTACATCTCCCAAACTGTGAGCTTCATGAACCTCTTTTCTTTATAAAGTACCAGCCTCGTGTGCTATCTTATAGTGATTAAAAAAAAATGGCGGCTGGCGCTGCGGCTCACTAGGCTAATCCTCTGCCTTGCAGCGCCAGCACACCAGGTTCTAGTCCCGGTCAGGACGCCAGATTCTGTCCCGGTTGCCCCTCTTCCAGGCCAGCTCTCTGCTGTGGCCAGGGAGTGCAGTGGAGGATGGCCCAAGTGCTTGGGTCCTGCACCCGCATGGGAGACCAGGAGAAGCACCTGGCTCCTGCTATCGGATCAGCACGGTGCGCCGGCTGCAGTGCGCCGGCCATTGGAGGGTGAACCAACGGCAAAGGGAAGACCTTTCTCTCTGTCCACTCTGCCTGTCAAAAAAAAAAAAAAAAAAAAAAAGAAAAAAAAAAGGGCCACTACAAAATGGAATTGCACTGGGGAGGCAGAGGGTCCTTCAGTTCTCATGAGAATTCACCTGAGTGATGACCCTTGTGTGCCAGGCAGTGTAGCCAAAGTTTAGGACAAACTTGTTACGGCGGCATGGTTCCTGCTAACCTTGACTGACACAGGTCTTTAGGACACACCAGGGCTTCTCCCAAGGAGGTCAACCATCAGCCAGGTTCACCACTGGCTCACCTTTAGTCTGCTGTTGAAAAGGCACCGAGGGAAGAGTGAAAATCAAGAATAAATAGATTCTTCTCTTTCTCTTTTCATCCGGGGATTTTTTTTTTTTCCTCTCTTACTTTGGACTCTCCTGTTACTCATGGTTTCTGTCTCCATGCATTGATACCCTGCCAGTCATCTTTCCTCCCAATACTTAGGAAATGGTTTCTTATTGCAACCAAAAAAAATCACATATTTTCTTAAAAGTTTTATTCTATTTTCTGATGATGTGCTGCTCTGTTGACAATCAATAGATGCAAGGCCCTTTTCTATCTCTTTGAAAATTTGTAGAAATTATTTCCTAACTTTACCATGTTGTTTCAAGTAAGAAACAATTTAGATGCAGCTTCTGGTTTCCATGACTTTGTTCTTTTGTGTTATAAAATGTTTCCACTGCCTTTAGATTTTTTTTTTGTTTGTTTCTGTACTGGCTTTTTTTTTTTTTTAGTTCAGTGAATTGGTGATGGAGCTTCTCTCAGGCAGTATGAAAATATTTTTAATAAGCTTCTCTCCATATCACCATCTCTGATATCAATTTATATTTTAACAAGGCAGCCAGTGGAGGAGAATGGTCTGTGGGTGGAATCACTTACAACAGCACTACAAAGAGTGTATGGAAAATAGAATTAAAAGGTAGGTTTATTTTCAGTTTAAATTTTTGAAATCTGTGCATTCAAGGGGTCTTCAAAAAATTTAGTGAATATGTACACTATAAAAAAAACCATGATTTTCAAAGATTTTTTTGCTCCAAAATAAAGTATCTTTTAATTCCATGTCTCTAGGTGCTTTTTTGAAGTTCTCTTGTATTTCTGACCACCAAATACTTCTGTAGCTTTGCCTTCCAACCCACTGAGAACCTCTTTCAGATACGCCATAGGCTCCATTCAGGCCGCGAAAGACTCCTTGATTCTATCTATCCCACTTTGTGGCAGAAAACTGTGATGTGTTCAATGCAATGTGTAAGAGGCCACTGACTTGAACTGAAAAACCTGCACTAGGCCAAAGAGACAAAACCAAAACAGAATTGCTCCAGCCAAAGCCCCACACCGGCCAGACACAACTGAGGAGTGTATCTGATTGTCTAAGGGATTAGCAGACAGAGAGAGAGAAAAACAGCCAAATATCGAAACAGGCCAGTTGTAACCAGATGATAAAAACATCCCTTCTGCTTTAACCCTTTCAAGGAAAGCAACTTTGAAAGGACCAACGCACAGGAGTTCCCGGTGTTGAAAGATGAAAGCCTGCCTAGAGCTATGGGCCTCCTTTCCTGTCTGTGTGTTCAGTGCTGGCCATCCGAGCACACCGACCAAACAGGACGACTGATTCAGAACGGGGTGGACAGTGTCTGCAACAGAGTGCAGGGCCGGCGCCACGGCTCACTAGGCTAATCCTCCACCTAGCGGCACCGGCACACCGGGTTCTAGTCCCGGTCGGGGCGCCGGATTCTTTCCCGGTTGCCCCTCTTCCAGTCCAGCTCTCTGCTGTGGCCAGGGAGTGCAGTGGAGGATGGCCCAAGTGCTTGGGCCCTGCACCCCATGGGAGACCAGGAGAAGCACCTGGCTCCTGCCTTCGTTCGGATCAGCGCGGTGCGCCCGCCACAGCGCGCCGGCCACGGCAGCCATTGGAGGGTAAACCAACGGCAAAGGAAGACCTTTTTCTCTGTCTCTCTCTCTCACTATCCACTCTGCCTGTCAAAAAAAAAAAAAAAAAAAAGAGAGAGAGAGAGAGAGTGCACAGGACAGCCACAGCCGTAAACACCGACACAGGGATGCCTCGGCCACCACAATTGGCACTCACCCAACATTCTTGATGTGGGAAATGTGCCCTTTGCTCATGTGTGTCTTCACTCCCAGGAATTTTTAAGGCACAATCAGAAGTGACTCTGGATCTCCCAGGCCCTGGGGGTCCTCAATGGTGACCCCAGATCATCGTGGGCATACCAGGATAATAATAATAATGTTATAATAATAATAGCTAGTGTCTCATGCTTTTTCTTCCTCCAGGACATGACTTTCAAAATCTTTGCCTTTATATCCTCAGAACACAGTGTTTCCAGAGACCTAGCAGGTGCTCTGTGGCTCCACAAATACCGAATGCACGGACAAGAGAACCAATAAACAGAATGCTTGCACAAAGGCCAACTGTCCTTTGTTTGAGGGTGAGGAACGTAGGCCACCGTCCAGGTTCCCCTGAATCAGGTCTTCTCTAGGCAGCTTCAGGGGTTGTTTCTGAACGGAACACGGGTGTGGGTATTGATTCTGTGTCTGCAGCCTGAAGTGTCTTTAGGATTTAGGCACAGCTTCTGGAACAAGGGATGGGACGGATCCCTTGCCTCACACCCTACTAATTAACATGTGTGCGTGAGGGGCTGGCGCTGTGGCACAGAGGGTTAATGCCCTGGCCTGAAGCGCTGACATCCCATATGGGTGCCAGTTCTAGTCTCGGCTGCTCTTCTTCCTACCCAGCTCTCTGCTATGGCCTGGGAAAGCAGTAGAAGATGGCCCAAGTGCTTGTGCCCCTGCACCCACGTGGAAGACCCGGAAGAAGCTCCTGGCTCCTGGTTTCGGATCTGTGCAGCTCTGGCCACTGTGGCATCTGGAGAGTGAACCAGTGGATGGAAGACCTCTGTCTCTGTCTCTACCTCTCTCTGTAACTCTGTCTTTCAAATAAATAAAATTAAATTTAAAAAAATGCGTGCGTGAAAAAGTTCACAGAAAACAGAATTCAAAGAGAGCTGACTTTGGTGCACCAGTTTGAAATGCAGGTGCTGTTTTTCATGCCATCATTTTCCAGGAATGTTTTAAAGACCTCTTCCTATGAAGGGTCATAGTCTTTGCTGGGGGACCCATAAGGGGAAGACCTGGGCTGGAGGCCTGGTGCAGCTTGCAATGTAAGATACCACTAGGGAGGCCGGTGCCGCGGCTCACTAGGCTAATCCTCCGCCTTGCGGCGCTGGCACACCGGGTTCTAGTCCCGGTCGGGGCGCCAGATTCTGTCCCGGTTGCCCCTCTTCCAGGCCAGCTCTCTGCTGTGGCCAGGGAGTGCAGTGGAGGATGGCCCAAGTGCTTGGGCCCTGCACCCCATGGGAGACCAGGAGAAGCACCGGGCTCCTGGCTTCAGATTGGCGTGGTGCACCAGCAGCGGCGGCCATTGGAGGGTGAACCAACGGCAAAGGAAGACCTTTCTCTCTGTCTCTCTCACTGTCCACTCTGCCTGTCAAAAAATTAAAAAAAAATAAATAAAAAGATACCACTAGGGATGCCCACATCCCCTATCGGAGTGCCTGGGTTCAAGGCCCAGCTCTGCTTCCAACTCCAGCTTCCTGCTGATGTACACTCTAGGAGGCAGCAATGATGGCTCAAGTACTTGGGTCCCTGCCACCCACACAAAGGAGACAGAGATTGAGTTCTGGGCTCCTGGCCTTTGGCTGTTGTGGGCCTATGGCGATTCAATCAGTGCAAGATTTCTTTCTGTCTCTCTCTATCTCTCTGTCTTTCCAAAAAATAAACTAAAAAATGCAGAATCTCAAATCTCACCCCAAAACCAAAATCTGCATTAAGAAAGGAGAAGGATCTGCACAGCAGGCTTGCAGCAGTGGATCTGAGATGCAGGTGGAACTAGAACGTTTTACCCCTGGGAAGAAAGGGCAGAAAGGGAATTGCACAGCAGGGGCTGGGAGACACCACTGTGGTCAGCTACAGGCAGGATTTTGCATAGCAGAGGAACCTGAACTTGTGCTACAGAGCTCCAGTCATCAGAACCAGTGACCCTGGGGACAGCCACGGAGATACACTGGCACTAACGCTACAGTGAAATAAACAAAAAGGCAGCCGTGCACAGTGGCTAATTAAACCCCTGGAGTCACAGTCCTTGCGGTCAAACCCTGGCTACACCGTTCTGAGCACCAGGACTTGGTTTATTGGCCCGAGCAATGGTCATAACAATAATAGCTCATGGAGCGATTCCAAGAATGAAATACAAGGGTACTCCAAAAAGTCTGTGGAAAGTGGAATTCTAAGATCCGTTTATTTTGGTGCAAAACATTTTGAAATCATGCAGACTTTTTTCCATGAACGTTCTGAAGACCCCCTCATATGTATGGGTTTTACTTTTTTTTTTTGTGCTAAAATAAACTCATCTTCTGGGGTCAGTGCTGTGGCCTAGTGGGTAAAGCTGCCACCTGCAGTGCCAGCATCCCATTGCACTCTGGCTGCTCTACTTCTGATCCAGCTCTCTGCTATGGCCTAGGAAAGCGGAAGACGGCCCAAGTCCTTGGGCCCCTGCACCCATGTGGGAGACCTGGAAGAAGCTCTTGGCTTTGGACCAGCTCAGCTCTGGCTGCTGTGGCCATTTGGGGAGTGAACCAGTGGATGGAGGATCTCTCTCTCTCTCTCTCTCTCTCTCTGCCTCTCTAGCTCTGCCTTTCAAATAAAGAAATAAATCGTAAAGAAAAAAATTTAAATAAAATAAACTTATCTTCTAAGTCCATTTTCCATGAACTTCTTGAGATCACTGCATAAGACAATGGACACTTAGCACAGGACCTGGTTTATGGCCAGCATTTTATTTATTCATTTTTAAAGATTCATTCATTTATTTGAAAGTCAGAGCTACCCAGAGAGAGAAACAAGCAGAAACAGAGAGATGTTCCATCCGTTGCTTCATTCCCCAAATGGCCATGATGGCCGGGGCTGGGCCAGATCAAAGCCAGGAGCCAGGAGCTTCATCTAGATCTCTTGTATGGGTGGCAGGGGCCGAAGTACTTGGGGCGTCTTTTGCTGCTTTTCTTAGGCCAGTAGCAGGGAACTAGATTTGAAGTAGAGCAGTCGGGACTCAAACTGTTGCCCATACGGGATTCCAGTGTTGCAGGTGGCTGCTTTACTTGCTACGCCACAACACCAGACCTGGCCAGCACTCTAAATGCTAACCATTCAAAACACTTTCCAGGGTTCCCTGCAGCCCAGTGGCAGGAGAAGCGAAGGTGGTAAGACTTGTCACTAGCAAGGTTCAAGGACAACCTGGCTGATAGCTGGCACAGGCAGTTCAGACTGCATGAACTTGGAGGTGCTTCCCAACAGGAGTCTACCATTAACCCAGGAGCTGCAGATGGTCTGGTTTGAAACCAGATCCCTGCAAAGAGAAGAGAGAGAGAAAGAGAGAGAGAGCGAGAGAGCGAGAGCGACAGAGAGACAGAGAGAGCGCGAGCGCAACACCTAATCTGTGTGCAAGAACCATCTTGGAGAGACCAGCATGTAGAATCAATTATCATAATTCCATTCCTAATTGGAAATGCTCCAATTACTCCACATTAGAGCAATTTTTCGAAGTTGAAACATCAAATCTGCAGCTTTTACTGCCTTCCCAGGTTAACGCCGGTGAGGGAAAGTGGGCCAGCCTGTTTAGAGGTGCGTGCTGGGGCTGGGAGCTGCCGTTCCAACAGGGTCCCCCGAGACTAAAAATTCAGATTGGAGAAGAAAACACGATTTGTCCCCCAACTGGCACGAAGCAGCATTATCTCTCTTTGCGGATACATAGCCTGGGTGGGAAATTCTCTACACATTTCTTTCTGAAATGTGGAGGGGCCCACACAAAATTCCTTCCTGAAAAGCTCATGAGTGTAGGACAGGCCTGGGGGTGGGGGTGGGGGAGCCGACAGCCTATTTACTTAGTAAGTGTGAAGGATCCAGCCAAGCCAGCCTGGCAGGGGTCAGCTGGGAAGAGTCCACCTGCCACTGCTTAGCCAGCCTGCCTCAGCCTCAGGCTGCAGCCACTGGGGAGGGAGGAGACGCAGAGAGGCAGGGGTTCTTTCCCGGCTCTGTTCCCAGGTAGTTCTGTCTCCTTCCTATCAGCTGGGTTCCCTAGTATTGAATCTGTGCCATTTTCCTGCCTGGCTTTCTGCTGATCCCTCTTCCCAATCAAATCTCTACTGATCCACTGACCTCTCCGATTGGCTCTCTGCTGACCCATGCAACTCCCTCTGATGGCGTCTCTGTTGATCGCTCTGATCAGTGCTGTAGGACCCACGTGACTGCCTCTGATTGGCTCCCAATCGATCCATCTGAGCCTCTCTGATCAGCTCCCATTAGCTCTTTGAGGTCCCACTGCCCCAGGTAGAGGTCAGCCCTTCACCTCTCACAGCAAAAGGCTTGGATGCCGTGGGCTGACTATTGCTGCTTTGCTATCTACTTACTCAGTGTGTGTCTCAGTTTGCAACCAGAAAAGTGGAAAACTAGAGCGACAACATCATGGCGTTGCTGTGAGCACCCCAACCACTTGGCCCTGAACCTGACTCTAGGTGAGCGGTCACCATCAGCGGCCACCATGATGACTGGCCCCAGCCTGGATGTCCCCACTGTGCCTTCTGCTTCTGCATTTCAACTCCCAGGTTCCTGTCCTGTATTCTCCTGGAAAAACCAGGTCTCTCTTGCTCTGAATCAGTGTTTCTCAACTTTTTAAAAAAATTATTATAGACTCTTCTAAAGAGCCCTTATAGACAACTTTTCTCAAATTGCCTTGCTCCCCAAGGAAATCTTAATGCCATGAATATGCTGCATGTCTGTTTCTGTGCTGTGACCCTTTGTAAGAGGGCCACATATTCTGGCTCTCATCTGCCAGAGACTCACAGAGGCTGACCAGCCACAGGGTGGCATCAATCTTGTAAATAAAACAGAGCAGACTCCTTCTAAGCATTGCACAGGGTTTTCCCAGTGCAACCAGTTCAGCCTTTCTCCTCTCAGCCCCGTCCCCCACCCAAGTCGGTGCCAAAGCTGGGTGGGGTTGCGCAGACCAGTCCTCCCTTGTGTAGGGATAAAGTCTCCAAGGCTCTTGGTCATCTACAAGGCCCCACAGGTCTGGCCTTTTCCTGCCTTCCCGGGCTCATCCCTCTCTGCCTGCACCAGCTCCATTCTGCTCAGCCCACAGGCCTTCCCCAGGGTCTAGAACTCAACAAGCCTGTCTACCCCCGCACTGGGAGACCCCCAAGAGGCCTGCTCTCCATCTGGAACGTTCTTGGCCATGATCTTCCCAGCTGTCCTGTTCCCTCTTCAGGTCCTGCTTCACTGCCCTTCCTTAGAGACACTGTCCCCTAGCACCAACACCCCCTGTCCATCACCTGCTCCCCGTTCTTTCTCACAGCCCTCAGTGCACTTCCTTCAGGTCGTTTCTTCCTTCCACCTGGTTACTGCCTACTTGTGTGTACTTCGTTACAGACCCTCTGCTCTCCCCTAAGCACACTGCTACTGGGGACCTCTGACGACCATTGGCTTTGCACAATGCCTGCATGTAGTAGTCACTTGATACATACTTACTGACTGACTGAACTCTCCCTTGCCATAGGATTCTTTTTACCTCCAATTCCAAGTTCAAATGTAGTCATACAGGCTGGTGCTGTAGCTCACTTGGCTAATCCTCCGCCTGCAGCGCCAGCACCCTGGGTTCTAGTCCTGGTTGGGGCGCTGGATTCTGTCCTGGTTGCTCCTCTTCCAGTCCAGCTCTCTGCTGTGGCCCAGGAGGGCAGTGGAGGATGGCCCAAGTGCTTGGGCCCTGCACCCGCATGGGAGACCAGGAGAAGCACCTGGCTCCTGGCTTTGGATTGGCGCAGTGCGCTGGCTGTAGCGGCCATTTGGGGGGTGAACCAACGGAAAAAGGAAGACCTTTCTCTCTGTCTCTCTCTGTCTCTCTCTCTCACTGTCCAACTCTTCCTGTCAAAAAAAAAAATGTTGCCATACAGTTGGTCGAAGCATCTCACTCATGTTGATGTGTTGCCCATGGCTTTTCTATCTTAAATCTACTATATCTAAGAATGAAAAGGCATCCAAACAAACCAAAAGTCACACTGACTAGAAACAAAAGAACATCCCGAAATCTATATAATTGAGAAACACAGTTGCCATGCCTTCACACGTATGCTATCCATGCACACAGTATGTGAGTGGTCCATGCATCCTTGCTGATCAAGGAGGCTGGCTGTTAATGACACACTTGGCTACCTCTCAGAGAGTCAGCATTGCCAGAGACAAGTCTCTTCCAGGACATGGGTTGTTGCTGTCTCTGAACTAGAAAATGGTACCTTTTCTCACAGTGAGAAGGGAAATTTCTGTGCCACTGCCACTAATTGGGTAGAGGACATCATGAGAAAAGATAAAGACCAAGACCCATAATATGAGGAAGCCACGGGACACAAAAAAACATCAGGGGCAGAAGGCACCAGCCCCACAACGCCAAGCAAGGCAGTCAGTATGCATCACTGGCTGCAGGACGACCATGAATGGGGCCACGCCAGGCCGACATCATAGCATAGCAGGTAAAGCCACCTTCTGCAATGCCAGCACCCCATACAGGCACTGGTGTGAGTCCCGGTTGCTCCACTTCTGATCCAGCTCTCTACTAATGGCCTGATGAAGGTAACAGAAGATGGCCCAAGTGCTTATGTCCCTACCACCCACATGGGAGAACTGGAAGAAGCTCCTGGCTCCTGGCTTCAGCCTGGCCCAGCCCTGGCCACTGCTGCCATCTCGGGAGTGAACCAGTGGATAGAAGACCTCCCTCTCTCTGTCTCTCCCTTTTCCTTTGTAAGTATTGACTTTCAAATACATAAATCTTAAAAAAAAAAAAAAAAAAATGGGGCCATGTCTACTGCCAGCACTGTCACTGAACAAATATTTGCTGATTGACTGAAAAAAAAAAAGACACCTCTTTGGTCTCCTGGACCACAGCACTTTGCGTCCATGTGACATGTGCCATTCATCACTTTGGCCTTGCGTTAAGGCTGGTGCTCATCTGTTTATGTCTTGTTCCCTCTAATTCCACTAGGCCAGCAACTCTTCCGTCCTACCGACAGGGGGCCTCACACATGCTTAGCTCCTCCTGGACTGGGAGACCAGACCAACACAGCGAGGACTGCATTGTAGAAGCAGAGACAAGAGAGAATGGCAGAGTCAACAGGCAAAGGGAAGGAGGACAGGCTGTTCCAGCTCCTGTCCTTGGATGGGAAATGTGCAAGTCACCCAAACAGGCAATGATGCATTTTCCACTGTGGCAGATCAAATTTTCCAAAAATGGTTGCAACAATCGGAGTATTTCAAAAAGTTTGTGGAAAATGGAATTGAAACATCAGCTTACTTTAGTGCGAACTTTTGTAGTTTTTAAAATTTATTTATTTGAGAGGCAATGAGACACAGGAGAGAGCGAGCCCCTATCCATCGATTCACTGCCCAATGCCCACAATGGCTGAGGCTTTGCAGGGACCGAAGCAGCAGCCAAATTCAGGAGCTGGAAACATAATTCAGGTCCCCTACAGGCATGGGGGGTGGGGGTTCCACTACTTGAGCCACCACTGCCTTCTCCCAGAGTCTTCATAAGCGGGAAACTGAGGTCAGGACCCAGAGCTAGGACTCAAACCCAGGTACTCCAATGTGGGATGTGGGCACCTCAACTACTAGACTAACCACCAGCTCCTGGTGCAAAAGCCTTAGGATTTTTTGCTGTTTTTCCATAATACACATTTTCCATGAACTTTCTGAAGACCCTTCGTGTCTCTGCCACTCCACATAGTCTTCTTCTTTTTTATTTTTTATTTTTTTGACAGGCAGAGTGGACAGTGAGAGAGAGAGACAGAGAGAAAGGTCTTCCTTTGCCGTTGGTTCACCCTCCAATGGCCGCCGCGGCCGGCACACCGCACTGATCCGATGGCAGGAGCCAGGTGCTTCTCCTGGTCTCCCATAGGGTGCAGGGCCCAAGCACTTGGGCCATTCCCCACTGCACTCCCTGGCCACAGCAGAGAGCTGGCCTGGAAGAGGGGCAACTGGGACAGAATCCGGCACCCCACCCGGGACTAGAACCCCATGTGCCGGCGCCGCAAGGTGGAGGATTAGCCTATTGAGCCGTGGTGCTGGCCCACATAGTCTTCTATAATGAGACCTTGACACTCTGTTGATCAAGAGGTAGAGTCTAGGGCTGATGTGGTTGTACAGTGGGTTAAGCCACTTGCCTGCAACACCAGTTTGAATCCTGGCTGCTCCACTTCTGATCCAGCTTCCTGCTAAGGCACCTGGGAAAGCAGCAGAAGATGGGCCAGGTACGGGGCCCCGCCACCCAGGTGGGAGACCATGAAACAGTTCCAGGCTCCTGGCTTCAGCCTGGCCTAGCTTTGGCTGTTGGGGCCATTTGGTGATCTTCCACGCTCTGGCCCCAGATCTGGAGGGACACTCACACTCTTCCCACGATGCTAGTCTCCTAGAGATGCATAACAAAATGTCACCCACTGGAAGATGAAAAATGACAGCACGGTGTTGTCTCATGGCTCTGGAGGGTACAAGACCAACAGCAAGGTGTCAAAGGGAAAATGGCCCCTGGGAAACCTATAGAGAGAACACTCTTGGTCTCCTCCTGTACTCCTGGTGGTGGCCATCAGTTCATGGTGTCTGTGTCTCGCCAATTACATCATTCGAACCTCTGCCCCTGTGCGGCTCTGTCTTTCCCCTGTCCTTGTCAGCACTCCCACCACAGTGTATTAGAGCCACCCCTAATGGCCTCGTGTTAACTCCATTACATCTGCAAGAAACCTATTTCCAAACATGGCTGCGTTCACGGGCATCAAGGGTAAAACTTCTTTTTTTTTTTTTTTTTTTTTTTTTGACAGGCAGAGTGAACAGCGAGAGAGAAAGAGACAGAGAGAAAGGTCTTCCTTTGCCGTTGATTCACCCCACAATGGCTGCTGCAGCCAGCGCACCACGCTGATCCGAAGCCAGGAGCCAGGTGCTTCCTCCTGGTCTCCCATGCGGGTGCAGGGCCCAAGCACTTGGGCCATCCTCCACTGCACTCCTGGGCCACAGCAGAGAGCTGGCCTGGAAGAGGAGCAACCAGGACAGAATTCGGTGCCCCAACCAGGACTAGAACCCGGTGTGCCGGTGCTGCAGGCAGAGGATTAGCCTAGTGAGCCGTGGCGCTGGTCTATTATTATTTTTTTTAGGGTAAAACTTCTATATAGGCTTTTTTGGGGGCTGGCGGGGGGGGGGGGCAACATAATTCAACCCTTCATACACTAGTGCTTGTCCAAACTGCTGATGCTCATTGGAGAATAACACACTCCTTGTTGTTTTAAGCCATTCCATTTTGGGTGATTTGTTACGCAACTGGAACTAGATCGCTGAACAATCTTTCCAAGCTTGCCTGATGGCTCCATCATCGGATTTTCAAGGTCGGCCTCACTTTCCTTCTGAACTCAGATCACATCCTGCCTTAACAGTTTGGCTGGAGCTTCTTATCATCTCCTGAGTCTCAAAGTAGTCTGAGCATTTGTACCCCCTTGTGACACAGAGAAAAACTCCAATACTGAGTGTGGTGGAATGAGAAGGCCATGCCAAGATGGCTGCTGGCAAGTGAGCACCAGTTACTCAGGAATGGCTTTGAATCACACCCAGCAATGGAGCCTGCTGGGCAACAGGCTGTGATTGGATGGCTTTGGAAACCACATGGCAATGGAGCCTGCCTGGCAACAGGCTGTGATTGGTTAGGGCATAAACCGCCCCTTGACCAGATTGGCTGCCTTGGCTATATAAGCTGCTGTACCAACTGAAATAAACGAGTCTGTGGGCTGCTCGCCTCTGGCCTGCTTTCACCCGACTCCGGGGTCTGTGTGGTGACCCCACGTCTCTTGCCCCACCACGCTGTTCCTCTCAGAACTAATCCACAGCAACAACTGAGCAGGTGCTCTCATATTCTAGTAATTTACCCTAGCCCACCCCAGTTCCCCGGCATGCCTCAGGAATAATCTCCCCTTGCTAACTTTCCATAAAACAGCCCCCAATTTCCCATCGCCATCCTAAGCCCAAAGGAATGGCTGATTTTCTGGATGGGCAAAAAAAGGGAGAACTAGGTACGCGTGTCCACAGAGGCAGAAATAGTCTTCAAAAGGAAAATGATCACTTCTCATGGAATTCTGCACATTTCTTGGGTCTCTTTTACATCCAGAGAATAGAGCTTTGTAATTGCCTACATGGTTGTTCTTGTAGGAGGAATGGAATCTGAACATATCTTAGAAAAGGCTGAAAGGGACAAATGCAAGCCTCGAAAAATGTGCGAGGTTTTCATTCTTTCTGTTTCTGTCACTCTGGAGGAAACACATTGTATGTCTAGGCTCCAACACGCGAACATTTCGAGTTGACAAATGCACCGTGGCTTTCCCTTTTAGACTTTCAAAAGGGACGGAAGTCAATTATAAAATAGGCCATCAGGGTGACACTTCATTTGCTGCGAGGCTGAGCATGGCTGCAGGTGGCCAACCACAGGAACACAGGCCCAGGCACGGGCAGTGGCCTCAGAGAGGGAGTCAGATTGGCAAGACCACCCACCACATCTCCACTGGGCCTCCTTGTCCTCACGCTAATTGGCTTAAAGGAGAGTTCCCACAGTCATGAAGGTCATTGGCACACGTAGTGCTCTTACTGTACTAGGCCAGCATGTAATACTTAGGAAATATTCTGATGGGGGAGAGCCCCCAGCACAGCCCGCCCAGACTTAATGAAAGACACTGCCATGTGTGCCTGCAGAGTGATGAGTGTGTTCTTTTTTTTATTTTTATTTTTGACAGGCAGAGTAGACACTGAGAGAGAGAGAGACAGAGAAAAAGGTCTTCCTTTGCTGTTGGTTCACCCTCCAATGGCCGCTGCGGCCGGTGCGCTATGGCTGGCGCACCACGCTGATCAGAAGGCAGGAGCCAGGTGCTTCTCCTGGTCTCCCATACGGGTGCAAGGCCCAAGGACTTGGGCCATCCTCCACTGCCCTCCCGGGCCACAGCAGAGAGCTGGCCTGGAGAGGGGCAACCGGGACAGAATCCAGTGCCCCGACCAGGACTAGAACCGGGTGTGCCGGCGCCACAAGGCGGAGGATTAGCCTATTGAGCCGTGGCGCCAGCCAAGTGTGTTCTTCAGTTCAGTGATGAGCTGCCGTATTCTGATGGCCTGTACTTTTTAAATTGATTTATTTTATTTGAGAAGCAAGGACACACACACACACACACGCACACACACACACAGACTGGCAGGGACTACCTCACTAGTCACTTCCCAAATGCCTGGGAGCCAGAAACTCCATCCAGGTCCTCCACATAGGTGGCAGGGACCCAACCAGTCAAGCTATCACCTGCTGTCTCCCAGGGTGTGCACTAACAGGAAATTGGAATTTGTACTGGAACCGGGACTTGAACCCAGGCACTCCACTCAGCCCTAACTGTTAAGCCAAATGCCCACCCCACTAAGGGCCTTAAAAGCAGCCAGCTTGGGGCCAGCATTGTGGCTCAGCAGATTAAGTTGCTGGCTGCATTGCTGGCATCCTATATGGGCACCAGTTCAAGTCCTGGGTGCTCCACTTCCAATCCAGCTTCCCGCTAATGTGCCTGGGAAAGCAATGGAAGATGATACAAGTGCTTGGCCCCTGCCACCCACATAGGAGACCCAAAAGAAGTTCTAGGCTCTTGGCTCTGGCTCAACCCAGCTCTGGCCATTACGGCCGTTTGGGCAGTGAACCAGCAGATGGAAGATCTCTCTCTCTTAGTCTCTGTCTCTCTCTCTCTGTGTAACTCTGCCTTTCAATTACATAAATAAATATATTTTTAAAAGGCAGCCAGCCCAAAGAAGCATCATGCTGCAGAGAGTTGGGTAAAGACAGCCCTGGGCACCTGTCCCAGGTGCTCCCCCAGGACTGCTCCCTGCACTGCTTGGCCTACCCGTGCCACACCCTGTGCTTCCTGGCCCTCCAGCTCTGACTGCACGCACAACCCCAATTCCTTCCTGCTCGTGACCCCCATTTCCTCATTTGACTCTTCCTCTTCTGGAAACATCCACCCCACCCCCAAACACAAGCAGTCTTAGTCTCACATATCCTCAAGTACCAACAAAGGGGTGGCATCCACCCACCCACTCCCAGCCCCGCCTTGGCATCTTAGCAACGGAAGCGGGACTAACACTGACACTTCTTCTGTGGGCCAAGAATAACACCCAGGATGAATGCCCTGGGCTTATCCAACAGGTAGCGAACACCAGAGAGTCCTGCAGATACTGGGCAACTTTGATGCTGAAGCCTTGAGAATGTAGATAGCCACAGCAGAGGCCCCAGAAATCTTAGCACATCACAGGTCCATGGCTTGCTCATGGATCTCTACCCAACTACTGATCCCCAGGCTGCCGGGGGCAACTCAGGACCCCAGGGGCTGTCCCTTGTGGTCCAGCAGTCCACAGGTTTCTACAAACAGGGAGCATAACAGTTATGCCCTAAATACAGCAGGTTGAGTCTCACCCTCTTTTCTATGGAAATAGTGAAAAATGACAACAAACACACCGGAATGCCACTTGCTGGTCCCCTGCCCCAGAATCAGAGCCATAAATCACCCACATCACCACCATCCCAACTGGAGAAGACGGTGTAAATTCAGGTTCACATTTATAGAGAATCAAATTATTGCTTTATTCCCAAGGAGATGAATGAGAGTGACAGACTTTTTTGGAGTTGTAAAAATAGATGGATGCTTCCCATAAAATAACTCACAGACGCCTACAATAATTTACAAGAAAGCTGGCAGACTGGAAGCAGGCGAGTGAAATTCCATACAGAACCCCACACTATTTTCCAGGGGTAGAGTAAATGGTTTGACTATTATGATAATACATTTCAACACAGCAAATATATCTCCCCATAATAGAAATACATTAGACACCATTTATAAAAATCTCAACATCGCAGTTCTGTGTCTTGAACTGTAACTTGGACATAAATATAACACAATTTATGGATGAGGAAATCCAATTTCATGCTGTTTCAAACACATTTTTGTTTATTACATAACTACAATGCTCTCCATATAGGAGATAGTATATTACATGAAAACGTATGTATGGACATGACATCTGTCTGTGTGTCTACAGAATTATGAACATCGTGGCTATTAGAAACAGAACTGTTTCTTATGATATGAGTTACGTACAGCAGTATCCTGAGTACCTTCTGTGTGACTACATCACTAAACACCTCTAATACTGTCACCAGGCTATGGTTTTGATGTTTGCTGCCCTGTCCCACAGACACCCTGTGTCAAAGGCTTGGTCCCCAGCACAGCACCATTTGGAAGATTTACTTTTATTTATTTGTGGGAACCTGATTTCAAAACTAGTACTCATTGACTGGCTTGCTTTCTTTTCTCATAAAAATATTTATTTTATCTACCTGAAAGGCAGAGTGACAGAGAGATGGGGGAGAGACAGAGAGAACAAGATCTTCATCCACTGGTTCACTCCCCAAGTGGTCGTAATGGCTGGGGCTGGGCCAGGCTGCAGCCAGGAGTTAGGAACTCCATCTGGGTCTCCCAGAGGGGTGGCAGTGGCCCAGGCTCTTGGGCCATTAGCACTGATGCCGTTAGCACTTAAGCATACCAGCAGGGAGCTGGATGGGAAGCGGAGCAGCCCTCAACAGATGCCAAGCAGAGACTGGGTTCCATGCTTTTGAATTTTCCAGCCTCCAGAACTGGGAGCTAAATAATTTCTATTCTTCTTTTTCAGATTCAGAGACAGAAAACAGACTAAGACAATTCTGGAGGGAGAAGGGTGGAAGGTGTTTTTATTTTTCCTTATGCCTGGCAGCTCTTAGATGCTTCCCTCCAATGTTCTAGAAACGATAATAGCAGAGAGCTTCCAGACCGTGTGGTCCATGAGCCTAGCCACAGTGAAGGTGGACTGGGAGGTTTTATTTACAAAACCAATCCATAAGAAGCCCAAGTCCAGAACAGCAGTTCCTCCTGTAGTATGCGTGCTGGGCATTGAAGAACAGGTGCTGGGTAGAAGTCAGCCTAAGAACAGAGAGGAGGGGCCGGCGCTGTGGCGTAGTGGGTAAAGCCGCCGTCTGCAGTGCCAGCATCCCATATGGGCGCTGGTTCGATTCCTGGCTGCTCCACTTCTGATCCAGCTCTCTGCTATGGCCTGGGAAAGCAGTGGAAGATGGCCCAAGCTCTTGGGCCCCTGCACCTGCGTGGGAGACCCAGAAGAGGTTCCTGGCTCCTGGCTTCAGATCGGCGCAGCTCCAGCTGTTGTGGCCATCTGGGGAGTGAACCAGTGGATGGAAGACTTCTCTCTCTCTGCCTCTCTGTAACTCTGCCTTTCAAATAGTAAATAAATCTTTAAAAAAATAAAAAAGAAGAGAGAGGATTGGGTGTGCATTGCAAAGACTACAGTCTTAACAAATGCAAAACATTGGGTCAAACGACTTGTAACTTCAATTTAAAAAAATGTAGATTTGATTGTTCACAGCACTGTTGCTCTAACATTCTCTACTGAAGAAGCAGCATAACCACTCAGAGAAAAATGATTCCAAATAACTTGAGAACACAGAGTGTTGATTACACATTCCTACTGCAGTACATCCTAAGGGGAAAAAAAGAACAGCACAAGGCAATATGAAACTTCATTCAGTGAACTCGTTGGCTGATATTCTTCTTGGAAACTATCATGGGGCCGGTCCTGTGGTGTAGCAGGTTAAGCTTCTGTCTCC